>NC_135232.1:40045932-40155932 GCF_051348905.1 Ranitomeya variabilis | reverse complement strand
AACTATCGTATTGAAAATCAGGATATTCATGTACCTGTCTGGATTCTTCCACTTTAAAACCAAGGTCATTATGATGAGAAAAAAAAAATCCCTAGTCTGAAGACAGATGTGGGCTAAGGAAATGGCCAAGGCCCGGACAGAATTTTTAAATTTTTTTATTCTTAATTATTGTGTATTTTTTGCCAAGCCATTTCACTACTTTATTTTTTATTTATTTTTAAATATATATTTTTTATATTATTTTTTTTTTAGATTTAATCTATATTTTGTTCTTCATTTTTAAATATCATTTTTTAAAATATTTTTTTATGTTGTTTTCGTCCTGTCATAGAAAAATACAGTTTATGAAAATGCCAAAAAATTGGAAATAAAAAATAAAAAAATAGAAACTAAAAAGGAAATTAAAAAAAATGTAAATAAAAAAAAAATCAGATTCACAATATGTTTTACCCATATAAAAATATTCTACCACCAACATTTTTTAAACCTAATTTGTCATTATAATTATCCTGAACAAATTAATTAAAAGCAAATGTTTAATGCAACATATATTTTTGGCTGAGCACTTTTACTGGGTATATAAAGGTTTTTTTTTAATAATACATTTACCAAAGTCGCATAATTGGTAAGAGTCCCACTGATATCACATAGGTAGTGTTTTTTTTTCACTTAATGTGTTTATAGTAGAACTAGATTGTGGCCCGATTCTAACGCATCGGGTATTCTAGAATATGCATGTCCCCGTAGTATATGGACAATGATGATTCCAGAATTCGCGGCAGACTGTGCCCGTCGCTGATTGGTCGAGGCAACCTTTATGACATCATCGTCGCCATGGCAACCATTATGACATCTACGTCGATACTGTGCCCGTCGCTGATTGGTCGAGGCCTGGCTGCCTCGACCAATCAGAGACGCGGGATTTCCATTATGACATCATCGTCGCCATGCTGTGCCCGTCGCTGATTGGTCGAGGCCTGACGGCCTCGACCAATCAGAGACGCGGGATTTCCAGGACAGACAGACAGACAGACAGACAGAAAGACAGACAGACAGACAGAAAGACAGACAGACAGACAGACAGACAGACAGACGGAAAAACCCTTAGACAATTATATATATAGATTCTTAAAAGACAATTTGTGTTTTCAAAGTATTTTCATAAGCCACAGTGTTACAAACTAGAGAAATGTTCCAATTTTTTCTCAAAATTGTTTGGATTTTGTTGTAATCATGTGATTACAAGTCACTGCCTCCTCCCCTGTAGATCACACTCCTCCACTGCTGCTGTCATCATTCTCATCATCTGGTTGGCCACATGAGGTTCTATCTCCGCCCACTTTTTAACTCAACACCCATACAAAGAAAGAACAGGCTCATAATACTGTCTGGTATGAAATCTACATTGTATCAATCACATCTCAGCACATGACTTTGTAGTTGCAAAATCTAAAAAAAGTGGCAAAACTTCTGCAAATATAATGCTGCCACCTTTCAGACTTTTTTGGAGGGCAAAAAAGAGGGGGTGGGGTGGAGGAGACCTTTAGGAAAGACCAGCACTTACTTCTGTGATCCTTCACCTGCCACAATAATAATTTTGCTGAGCAGTGACCTGAATATATTCAATGTTGTATATTATGTTCTGTATGTCACGGCTCTATTGTCGGGTGTCACCAAGACCAGGGGCTCTTTCCCTGTCCCTAACGCGCTTGCCCTGCTCGCCGGATTGCTCCTGAAGGTGAAGATGCCAGGGCCACGTACCTTGCCTTAGCTCCTGAATCCGCCCTCAGTCTATACCCTTCCCCCACCCAAAGAAGAGGGGAGTAGTAGTGTACCATAATACACCAACCAGACTAACAAGGTAATTCAAACAGGGATAACGAAAAATGCCAAACATACAAATATACTGAGACATATAACAGAGGGATGCACGGGGAGTGGAGGATGGGGAAAAAACAAAGTAGGAGAAGGAAGGGAATTATCACACACACCTAAAACCAAGCAATAGTCACAGATAAATCCACCAGACACCTTCTCCTATAACAACAACCTCCAGCCATGTAGCATAAGCTAACTCTGACAATGAGTGCTAGCCAGGGCCCAGATTATATAGGAGGTGGGAGAGGCTAACAGTGCTCAGCTGAGAACCTTAATACAGGAAAGCTTCCAGGAGCTCTCAACAGAGCAGATTAACTCCTGCACCCATCACTGGCCTAGACCACCATGTAATGTAAAATAAATTATATTCACTCCCCAAGACCACCAGAGTATGTAACATTAAATATATTTACTGCTCAAAATCGCCCAGGGAAAATAAAATTAAACATATTCACTTCTCTAGACCACCAGAGAATTTAAAATTAAATATATTCACTTCTCTAGACCACCAGGGAATGTAAAATTATATATATTCACATCTGTAGACCACCAGGAAATGTAGTATATTCACTTCTCTAGATCACCAGGGAATATAAAATTACATATGTTCACTCGTCTAGACCACCATAAAATTACATATATATTCAGTTCTCTAGACCACCAGGGAATGTAAAATTGAATATATTCACCTCTCTGGAGAACCAGGCAAAAAAAAAAAAAAAAAAATTGGTCTAAAAATGGCAAGCTGGGGGGCTCTTCTTTTGCCCAAGGCCACATTTTCTATAAAACATTGGACCATAAAAAAGAGGGATGGCATTGTCTTCTCAGTGCAGGGGTAACTGGTGTAAGCGGCAGGGTCCGATCTGCCTTTTTGTGTTGGGATATCACGTGCTGTTCTCTGTAAAGGGACTTTTAGGCCTAAGGTGCAGCTGTAAATTTTGCCCCCCTGGTAGAAGGTGTAATCTACAGTAGACCTCATTCAGACCTCAGAGATAGAGAATCCGCCCCAATACTGGAAGACCACCAGACAGAGCCTCGCTCACCCCCATCATCATAGAAGACCTACACTGTGCTGCTCCATTGTGCCTGTCTGCGCGATTTTTGGGTTTCAAAAAGACCAGAACTATTAAACATAAACCAGGTTTTGACAAAATACTTAAAGGAAATGGTCTAAAGGTTGCAGCTGTTGAAGAACTACAAGTTTAAGCATTTCTTGACAGCCACAGGCAGTAGATCCGTATCAGTGCTTTACTAGGTACAATACAGAGTTACAGAATATTCCTGTACACAAGGAATCTACAACATGTGAGATCTACAGCCGGACTGCAGTACCTCTAAGTGATCTGCAGAGGGAGTGAGAGCTCAACTAAAATATGATAAGTGCAGCTGGAATCAAGTGTCACAGAAAAGGCTTCTCTGCACCAGACCAAGAGCCGGACATACATGTGATCTGTCTATGTCTCCTGTGCCGAGACATCCGGCCACAGCCACCTGCTTCTATCTCCTACATATCATCTATCTATTATCTATCTATCTATCTATCTATCTATCTATCTATCTATCTATCTATCTATCTATTCTCTATCTATTATCTATTTATCTATTATCTACAGTGCCTTGCGAAAGTATTCGGCTCCCTGGAACTTTTCAACCTTTTCCCACATATCATGCTTCAAACATAAAGATACCAAATGTAATTTTTTGGTGAAGAATCAACAAGTGGAACACAATTGTGAAGTTGAACGAAATTTATTGGATATTTTACATTTTTGTGGAAATTCAAAAACTGACAAGTGGTGCGTGCAATATTATTCGGCCCCTTTACTTTCAGTGCAGAAGTTCATTGTGGATCTCTGAATGATCCAATGTTGTCCTAAATGCCTAATGATGATAAATATAATCCACCTGTGTGTAATCAAGTCTCCGTATAAATGCACCTGCTCTGTGATAGTCTCAGGGTTCTGTTTGAAGCACCGAGAGCATCATGAAGACCAAGGAACACAACAGGCAGGTCCGTGATACTGTTGTGGAGAAGTTTAAAGCCGGATTTGGATACAAAATGATTTCCAAAACTTTAAACATCCCAAGGAGCACTGTGCAAGCGATCATATTGAAATGGAAGGAGCATCATACCACAGCAAAATCTACCAAGACCCGGACGTCCCTCTAAACTTTCATCTCAAACAAGGAGAAGACTGATCAGAGATGCAGCCAAGAGGCCCATGATCACTCTGGATGAACTGCAGAGATCTACAGCTGACGTGGGACAGTCTGACCATAGGACAACAATCAGTCGTACACTGCACAAATCTGCCCTTTATGGAAGAGTGGCAAGAAGAAAGCTATTTCTCAAAGATATCCATAAAAAGTGTTGTTTAAAGTTTGCAACAAGCCACCAGGGAGACACACCAAACATGTGGAAGAAGGTGCTCTGGTCAGATGAAACCAAAATCGAACTTTTTGGCAACAATGCTAAATGATGTGTTTGGCATAAAGGCAACACAGCTCAGCCCCATGAACACACCATCCCCACTGTCAAACATGGTGGTGGCAGCATCATGGTTTGGGCCTGCTTTTCTTCAGCAGGGACAGGGAAGATGGTTAAAATTGATGGGAAGATGGATGGAGCCAAATACAGGACCATTCTTGAAGAAAACCTGTTGGAGTCTGTAAAAGACCTGAGACTGGGATGGAGATTTGTCTTCCAACAAGACAATGATCCCAAACATAAAGCAAAATCTACAATGGAATGGTTCACAAATAAACGTATCCAGGTGTTAGAATGACCAAGTCAAAGTCCAGACCTCAGTCAATTGAGAATCTGTGGAAAGAGCTGAAAACTGCTGTTCACAAACGATCTCCATCAAACCTCACTGAGCTCGAGCTGTTTGCCAAGGAAGAATGGGCAAGAATTTCAGTCTCTCGATGTACAAAACTGATAGAGACATACTCCAAGTGACTTGTATCTGTAATCACAGCAAAAGGTGGAGCAACAAAGTATTAAGTTAAAGCGAATATTATTGCACGCCCCACTTTTCAGTTTTTGAATTTCCACAAAAATTTTAGATAACTAATACATTTTGTTCAACTTCATAATTGTGTTCCACTTGTTGTTGATTCTTCACCAAAAATTTACATTTGGTATCTTTATGTTTGAAGCATGATATGTGGGAAAAGGTTGAAAAGTTCCAGGGGGCCAAATACTTTCGCAAGGCACTGTATCTATTATCTATCTATCTATCTATCTATCTATCTATCTATCTATCTATCTATCTAATAGAAAAAATGGAACAGCACACTCCACTACTTATCTTCGGGTGCAGAGCCCAGACAACCCGTCCTCGGTTATTTCCAATTCATATATTTCGCAAAAACAGGCAGCACTCCATGGTCTTTAGGTAAATATGCAGGTGTTTATTGTGCCCACATCTTCATGCAACGTTTCGGCTCTAGCTGAGCCTTTCTTGAGAAAGGCTCAGCTAGAGCCGAAACGTTGCATGAAGATGTGGGCACAATAAACACCTGCATATTTACCTAAAGACCATGGAGTGCTGCCTGTTTTTGCGAAATATCTATCTATCTATCTATCTATCTATCTATCTATCTATCTATCTATCTATCTATCTATCTATCTATCTATCATCTATTTATCTATTATCTATCTATCTATCAATTATCTATCTATTATCTATATATATATATCTATTATCTATTTATCTATTATCTATTATCTATCTTCTATCTATCTATCTATCTATCTATCTATCTATCTATCTATTATCCATCTATTATCTATTATCTGTCTAACATTTGTTTTCTACTTCTTACATACACATCGAATAATGGTACTGAAACCTCCATAGACTATTATCACCACCCACCATTTATTTAAATTTATCTTACATTTTCCATGGCCTCCAAGATTTATTAATAAAACAAAATAATAACTGAAAAGCTGGAAATGAAAACTCTCCTACTAATATGTGTCTTAATCTCCTGTGCAAACTTATGTGTCTCCATGGTAACAGACTACAAATAAACCCCGTGTGTAGTCTGAGCCCACAGTGATGTTGCCATGTATCTGTCCCCTGCTTCTCTCTAACCTATGTATGTATGGAAGTCAGAAGTACAGGATCACTGTGTAAAGAGTGTGGAAGACACATAACTCCGCAGAGTAGCTGCATACACAAAACGGTAGGTGGTTTAAACTATTTGCAAAGTTTTTTTTTTGCAGAAAAAAAAAATGAAAATCCACGGAGTAAAGCCTGCGTGAGTGACCGAGCCGCTCACGTGCGTTCACTCCATCCACTATTCCTTGCATGCGATGGAACGTATGGATATGCCGGAACGATCCTAATGTTTAATTCACAGCAATCTAGTTTATTAATTACTGGTTACATAGGGAAACAATTATTGTATCAGGGACTGGAAGTTAGGAGACTTGCGGCAGCTGGTAATCTCAGCTGGTCTCTCCAGACCCCGCGCTGCTTAGCGTCTGACATCAGACAGGGCAGGTTAGAGCTGTCGCTGGCAAACTAGTCTTTAGGATAAATTCATATGGGTGATTATGTAAATTACACATTAAGTGCATTTTAGCTGTTTTGGTTGCTTTTATTTTTTTCAGTAGCGGCTGTGAACTCAATGCTGCGCGTTCCCACCGATCCTCATATGGTCCCATCCCCAAAAACCAGGTGGACATCACATGGCATCTGTTTCACCACGGTGGCCATCCTGTGACTGCTACAAAACTACAACTCTCTGCAATCTGCTCTGCAGCCAGGGCATGCTGAGAGTTGTAGTGTTGCCCCTGCTGCAGAGCATCGAACTAACGTGAAACTTCACTTATTATCAGAAGTTTTTACAATGTTAAGTTTCTGTCCTAGGAGCTGAGATGTGCGGAGATGTGGGGCCGGGGGCCACGTATAGTGTCCCTGTGGTCCCACGTGTAAGCGCCCAACAAACAACCCCCCATATCTCAGCTTCCTGGACGTGTGAGGAATGGAAAAGCTTCGCTCATATTTCCTATTTACAGTATATGTGTTTTGGTCCACGGCTGCCAGAAAAGCCAAATACTGACTGCTGCAAGCACCTGAGGCAGCAGAAGTTGTCGAAACCCCAGCCGTGTAGCATGTGCTCCGCAGTTATTGGGGGCAGAGCACGGTCTGCAAATCAAGAAGCAGGCAGCAATGAAAAAAAGTGACGGTTCATTTACTGACCCATATCAGTGCAATGCCACTAGGGTTGATCGAATAGCTTTGGATAAATGCTCATCCGAATAGTTATATCGCTTACTGAATAGCTGCCTTGGTAACCCGGGTACCTAGAGCGCTCCCGATAATCAGCTGTTCAGCGCCGCAGCTGCATGTGTCACGGCTATGTGACAGTCACGACACACAGGCTCTCCATGAACAACTGATTATCGGGAGCGCTCCAGGTACCCAGGTTACCAAGGCAGCTATTCGGTAAGCGATATAACTATTCGGATAAGCACTTATCCAAAGCTATTGGATCAACCCTAAATGCGACTTCACTGCTCTATATACCGAGCGTCTCTCTAACCAAAACAACACTTTACATTGATTTGGGTTCACATCCTGCACTGCTCTCTGCTGCGCGCTCACATACTGCGCTGCTCTCTCTCTCCCATGCTCACATACTCCGCTGCTCTCTCCCTCATGCTCACATACTGCACGGCTCTCTCTCCCGCACTCACATACTGCACTGCTCTCTGCCGCGCGCTCACATACTGCACTGCTCTCTCCCGTGCTCACATACTCCGCTGCTCTCTCCCTCATGCTCACATACTACACTGCTCTCTGCCGCGCGCTCACATACTGCGCTGCTCTCTCCCGCACTCACATACTGCGCTGCTCTCTGCCGCGCGCTCACATACTGCGCTTCTATGTCCCTCGCACTCACATACTGCACTGCTCTCTCTCCCGCACTCACATACTACACTGCACTGCTCTCTCTCCCGCGCTCACATACTGCGCTGCTCTCTCCCGTGCTCACATACTCCGCTGCTCTCTCCCTCATGCTCACATACTACACTGCTCTCTGCCGCGCGCTCACATACTGCGCTGCTCTCTCCCGCACTCACATACTGCGCTGCTCTCTGCCGCGCGCTCACATACTGCGCTTCTATGTCCCTCGCACTCACATACTGCACTGCTCTCTCTCCCGCACTCACATACTACACTGCACTGCTCTCTCTCCCGCGCTCACATACTGCACTGCTCTCTCCCCCATGCTGACATACTGTGCTGCTCTCTCCCGCGCTCACATACTGTGCTGCTCTCTCCCACACTCACATACTGTGCTGCTCTCTCTCCCGCGCTCACATACTGCACTGCTCTCTCCCTCGCTCACATACTGTGCTGCTCTCTCCTGCGCTCACATACTGTGCTGCTCTCTCCCACGCACACATACTGGGTTGCTCTCTCCCCCACATTCACATACTGCGCTGCTC
Source organism: Ranitomeya variabilis (assembly GCF_051348905.1). NCBI lineage: Eukaryota > Metazoa > Chordata > Amphibia > Anura > Dendrobatidae > Ranitomeya > Ranitomeya variabilis. The sequence goes on along the minus strand of NC_135232.1, from coordinate 40,147,585 downwards.
TCTCCTGCGCACGCATACTGGGTTGTTCTCTCACCCAGATTCACATACTGCGCTGCTCTCTCCCGCGCACACATACTGGGTTGTTCTCCCCCACACTCACATACTGGGTTGCTCTCCCCCACACTCACATACTGGGTTGCTCTCCCCCACACTCACATACTGGGTTGCTCTCCCCCACACTCACATACTGGGTTGCTCTCCCCCACACTCACATACTGGGTTGCTCTCCCCCACACTCACATACTGGGTTGCTCTCCCCCACACTCACATACTGGGTTGCTCTTTCCCGCGCACACATACTGGGTTGCTCTCCCCCACACTCACATACTGGGTTGCTCTCTCCCGCGCTCACATACTGGGTTGCTCTCCCCCACACTCACATACTGGGTTGCTCTCTCCCGCGCTCACATACTGGGTTGCTCTCCCCCACACTCACATACTGGGTTGCTCTCTCCCGCGCTCACATACTGGGTTGCTCTCCCCCACACTCACATACTGGGTTGCTCTCTCCCACGCTCACATACTGGGTTGCTCTCCCCCACACTCACATACTGGGTTGCTCTCTCCCACGCTCACATACTGGGTTGCTCTCCCCCACACACACATACTGGGTTGCTCTCTCCCACGGTCACATACTGGGTTGCTCTCTCCCACGCTCACATACTGGGTTGCTCTCCCCCACACTCACATACTGGGTTGCTCTCTCCCGCGCTCACATACTGGGTTGCTCTCCCCCACACTCACATACTGGGTTGCTCTCTCCCGCGCTCACATACTGGGTTGCTCTCTCCCGCGCTCACATACTGGGTTGCTCTCCCCCGCACTCACATACTGGGTTGCTCTCTCCCGCGCTCACATACTGGGTTACTCTCCCCCACACTCACATACTGGGTTGCTCTCTCCCACGCTCACATACTGGGTTGCTCTCCCCCACACTCACATACTGGGTGGCTCTCTCCCACGCTCACATACTGGGTTGCTCTGTCCCCCACACTCACATAGTGCGCTGCTCTTTCTCTATCTGTCATGACTGAAAGACCGTTTTGGTCCTTTCTTATTGGCCTCCCTGTAGATTACTGCGGCCTGATGCCCCGGACTGTGTATAATACATCAGTACCAGACGGCACTGTGTGTGGCACAGTCACAATCTATGGCTCTATAGGTGATTGCGGCAGATACTGCGTGAGAAAAGCATCCTCCGAGTTTATTATTCTTTACCCTTTTCTGCGAGCTGAGAATTGTGATGTATTTGAGCCTAAAAATTTGTTTTCGCACTTACCGTATACACTCAACAAGTCAACAGATTGTGGATGAATGTAGGTGCTAGATGTGTGCCGCTACGTAAAGGGCTTTCCATAGGCTTCACAGCTGTGAGCGGGCTGCCGAGACACCTCTCATTGTCAGCAGACAAGTCGTGTTTGTGAAGGCATCTAATGAGGTTGTGGTGTAAAGTGTCGGCAGTTAAAGGGTTACGGACTCGTAACAAACCCCGATGCTATATCTTCAGCGATACGGGGGATAACAAAGGTCCACAGCGCCATTCTGGATGCATGAAATGAGTCTAAACCTGCAACGATATCATCCAGAATCCTTCATACTCGTGCATGAAAATGTGTATTTTTGCTCTGTATTTGTATTTTTTTTATTTTGCAGTTTTTGCCTCTTTTTTTTCATTCATACTTGTTCCATTTTTGCTCTTTGCTGATTTCGTGATATCACTGATACTCAAAAATTTACTGCGGATGGCGCGTGATAGAAATGGAAAGGGAAATGGAAGAAAAAAATATTAATTTCTTAGAATTTACAGAATGTAAACGAGCCACAAGGCCTAATTCAGACATCCGTATGCTGCGGTCCAAGCGACTGTACAATTGACCCAAGTCAGCTGCCTCATAAATGCCTAGTAGGCTGGTGAGTTGCGGGCACAAGACCGTCGCCAGTCCGAAAATCACATTCCATGTTCCATAGTGGCCAAAAATGCAATGTGTGAAGTTCTCAACCAGACAGATATCGTGTTTTGCAGCCATTTTTGAAAATTCCCGCCAAACTGTTACAGTTCCTCCCCAATCAATGCATAAGAATAAAACGCAGCCTTAGTGTCTTCAATTTGTACAGTTAGGTCAATGAAGCTGTAAAGGGATGGTAGTAATCTCCATCCTTGTGTGAACGAGCCCATACAGGTCTGTAATAAGCGATAACCCAACGCCAGTCACTTTCAGCTGCTTCCTCTTTGACGGTTTACCGGCGCGTTTCACAGTTTATGTATTACTACCGACAGCTTTTGTTGGCACTTATCGGAGACAATGGCCTCAATGTCTTGGACCCTGAAACAATTAAGTTAAAGTTGATCCCACGTGCAGTATCACACCCTGCGGGGAGATCCCTCAAGGCCAAGTGCAATGTGTCACATACCATGTAAACAGATACGTCTGGGTGTAAAGCTGTCACCAGTGAGGACAACGTCCTGGGAGAAGGGAGGGAGGGTGTCATGTCAGACATTGCTTAACATTCCTGCCTTGTGATCCTGATGACTTATTCATGGTCACAAACACGTTTCGGGAGCCGAGAGCGGGGCACAGGGGGCTACGAATGACCAGGAAATGTTACTGACCTCTTGGTAAATCAACAATGTCAGGAATCTTCCCCACCCTACTATTAATCACGATATTACTGTGAAATTCTTTAAAAAATTGGTTAAAATTTGTAAAATTTTGCGAAGATAAGTTTTTTTATTATCTGCTCCATTTTGCTTGTTTTCGACTGGATTTCCTTATGTGCCCATTGCTTCTTATATAATCACATAGAAACAGGTCTAAAATGAATCCTGAAGAAGGGAACATTCCTCCTAATACGAGCTCCTTGGTCCACCAGAAGAGATGACTTTGGAGACCCCCTATCTATAATATATTCAGTGGTGGATCCGAGGAACATTGGGCCCACAAGAGGACTTGATTCTGAGGGTCCACCTTACAGCTATACAAAACCAGTGCTTTAACATTAAAGGTTTTTTGGGGACCTGAGCTATTTTTCGTCAGGCATTGAATCAAGTGGTAAACCCATAAGATACACAATATTAGGATTCAGCTCTGCTTGCTGATTCGATCGGTTATCAAGTAATTACTCAGATACCATTGAAATCCAGATGTTGGTGCCAGGTTCTCCCTCATTCAACACCCAATTGAAGTTGCAAGGTCTGCGCTATAAACTGTCCTTAGTCAAGGCCCACCGGAGGATTCTCTGCTCCTCCAGTGTGCTAGTCCAACCCTTAATAATATATGTGTCATCAATAAAAACTAATGGGTTTTTACTGAACCATTCCATAAGAAATAGACCCTAATGGTGCTCCAAAATCACCTCCAAATGGTTTTTCATCTTGAAGCTTTGGGGGTCCATTATTGTATCAGAGCCAGCGCCCCCACTGAAGAGTCATACATTTCTCTGGAACTGGAGAATGAAAAATGGAGAAAAGTGGAGAATGGAGGAAAGATCATCATATGAGGAGAAGAGCCATGAAGGGAGCCAGAAGAAGGGTAATTTATGCGAAACAGCTGTCACTCGTTCATCCCTTCATGTCTTCTTCTCCTCATGTGATGACCTAATAACGCTGCTGTTTTTTTCACCTACCAGTGGTGACTGCCGCTTTTCTCCATTTTTCATTCTCCAGTTTCATGTTTTATACTTCTGCAAGCTGTGCTAGATGTGGTCACCCGATATATTTTTTGCCATCATTTTCTTCTGGACTCATTGCCATACAAGTGTTGCTTTAGTGCCAGCGTTCTTGCCTCTTTTTTTCTATATTTCTCAGAGTTAGTCTGATCCCCTCTTCGACATAGCAAACAAAAAATTATCTGACTCACAAAATTCCCTAAACCAATTATTTATCTAACATAAGCCCCATTTTTTTCTTTTTTTAAAAAAAATGAAAAATAATTCACCTCTCCATTTTGCAGTAACATCTCCAAAATCTAAGGTGTTGAAAGTGAAAAAGGGTTCAGATATCACAACAAAAAAATCAAAGATGTCCTTCTAGCGTTGGGTCAAAGCAATTAACCCCAGCCCTGGACAGGTGAGCACTGGTCTTGTTTGCCCCATTTGAGGTGATGTGACCCATGAGTTGGGTTCCATTTTTTCTGGGTCATTAGCAGCCACATCACCAGCTCAATGTGTCCCTCTTACATGGCGGTTGGTTGCCCTTGTGGAAAGACTCCTCTATTTAGTAAGGCTGAAGAAGAATTTAGACTTTCTGTTGAGTTGGTCTTCAGGTTCGGAAGACAGCATCATTCACGTGAGCACTTCTACCCCTTAATTTTCATGATTGCTGCTGATCTCAGTAGTCGGGCTCCCAACAATCGAAACTTCAAAAAGGTCTGGATAACGTTGTCCAAAGTTTTCTGAAAGTTCACTTACACTTCAAAAAACACCTTTAATTTGTGGTTACGCCACCCAACTTGCAGCACAAAATGACCACCGATCGGTCATTTAACAGGATTAACGATATGCACTCATCCAATAGTGATAGGTCATACTGTGCGGATAGGCTGCCATTAGTTTTGGCAACGCAAGTTCTGCTTACATAAGACGATGCACCTCGAGAACGATGATCTTTAGTGCAGCAAAAGAGAGCATTTCACCTGATGAACGAGCGTTTTGCTTTTACATAGGCTGATCGGCATCCTGAGTCTTCTTAAGAAACACCAGATACCTGCTGCAGAACAATAATTGACATTACGGAAATCTCAAGGGTATTTTATGTAAAACCTAATCAAATCTAAATAATAAAGATTATAAAAAAAGTGAATTTGGAATTGGAGAAAGAGAAACATTAAAAAAATACCCCCATCCCCCCCGAAAAAAATATACTGCAATCTCCAATGTGCCGGTAAAGGTCAATCGCTACACGAAATTGGAAAAAATGGAGAACCAGAGATCTTTATATTAGAGCTTTGTTGTTTAATCCCCCAAGGTGCAGCTCTTTTAGTCAACAAAGATATACTGTAAAAAGGACTCATGGGTTCTTTACTGTTCAAGCAGTGAGACTATGGATCCTATACTTTTACAAGCAGTAAGATGATGGGTTCTTTACTGTACAAGCAGTGAGACTATGGATTCTATACTTTTACAAGCAGTAAGATGATGGGTTCTTTACTGTACAAGCAGTGAGACTATGGATTCTATACTTTTACAAGCAGTAAGATGATGGGTTCTTTACTGTACAAGCAGTGAGACTATGGATTCTATACTTTTACAAGCAGTAAGATGATGGATTCTTTACTGTACAAGCAGTGAAACTATGGATCCTATACTTTTACAAGCAGTGAGACTATGGATTCTATACTTTTACAAGCAGTAAGATTATGGGTTCTTTACTGTACAAGCAGTGAGACTATGGATCCTATACTTTACAAGCAGTGAGACAATTTATTCTATACTTTACAAGCAGTGAGACTATGGATTCTTTACTGGACATGCAGGAAGACCTTGAATTTTCAATGCAAAAGCAGGGAGAGTATGGATTATTTACTATATGAGCAAAAGAGACATTGGATTATTTACTGTACGAGCAGTGAGACTATGGATTCTTTAGTGGACATAAAGGAAAACCATGGATTTTCAATGTAAAAATAGGAAGACTATGGATTCTTTATGATATGAGCAAGGAGACAATGGATTCTTTACTGTTTGAGCAGGGAGACATGAGATACTTTATTGTACGAGCAGTGAGATTACTTATTCTTTACTCTACAAGCATTGGGACTATGGAGCCCTCTACCATACGATATAGTGAAGCTCCACTTCAAGGAAGCCCTGGATGCCTTTCTTGATAAATATATTATTTCTGGTTATAAGTAGTAGATTCTGAGATAGGAGGTCGATCCAGGAAACTAGTCTGATTGCCCCATGTGGAGTTGGGAAGGATTTTTTCCACTAATATGGGGCAATTGATATTTTGCTATTTTTGCCTTTCTCTAGATGAACACATTATAATTTTAGGTCAAACTCAATTGTCATATGTCTTTTTCAATATAAACCGCTAAGTAACCCTATCACATTTTATATGGTTCATCTGCCCAGTTATGATCCGTACAGGCTTTCCATTCAAGGCTTTCCATTCAAGTTTAGGCCCTACAAATTCTAGAACCTACACATATCAGGGAAGAATATTTTTGAAGTAAAAAACATTTTTGTCATTAACGTTTAAGTCAAGATAATTAAACAAGTGGACAATTTTAATAGTCATATGCTAGCATAGACTAAACATCTGGACAGTCAATGTTCATCTATAGCACCATAGTAAGGACAGAGAAGGTCCACCAATAGCTCTTGGTCCTCAAATGTCACCCCTACCGTACCAGTCCATGGTCTAGCTACCTTCATATATCGAATATGATCAAAATCCTTACCCTAGCCTAAGAATTAAGATCTTCTTTTAGAGGGTCCATCAGCCTTAGTAAAATTCATAATGTTACAAATCCTGGAACCAGAACAGATGGGTCCACTGGTTACATCAGTGGGATCCAACAGGTTGACTTGCTAGCTGGGATACCCATTCTATCCAACCATGTAATTATTATTTAGATAGGTTTGTTTTAAAGTACTAGATAAATAATTGATGAGGTTGAAAAGAAGACAAAGGTTCATCAAGTGTCGCCTAAAATCCTACCAGGAGAGCAAAACGCCATGGCGCAACTGCCAATTGCCCCGATAGGAACACAAATGTATTCCTGATTCTGAAATAATGGCCACCACTTCAAAACCTCTACCTTTTCCTCCATTCATACTTTGATTTGAAGCCTCCAAGATGCCCTTGAAAGTTGACCATTTAGGAAATATGTTTGGAATTTCCAAAAATATCGAAGGATAACTATTAGCTCTTATCCTTATTTATGCATTTTGTTTCCAAATTTACAATCTACAAACTTTTTAAAAACGTTTTCTCTCTTTTCTTTTTGTTTATTGACCACGGATGTATTAAACATATTCTCAACTTATCCATAGAAAATTTGTCATGTGAACACATGCGATCACTGAAGTGAACAGATTATGGGTTGTGTATTGAGTGACGCTGGCAGTAACCAACTGCGCCCAACTCAACTATAATCTAAACTTACTTATTCGGGCCTTTTGATTTTCCCACAGGGCTAAACATGAGAAAACCAAGCCCCTGCAATTACTGTCTGCTCTGTTCCCCCGCTAATGCTATGTGTATCTCAAAAGGGGCGTTAAATCACATAAAAATGGGGCACGTCCCAAGTAAGCCCAGCGCACCTGCTCTCACGCCCCCTATTACATTCTGACAATCGGTCTGCCCCATTTATTTTTGGAAGGACCCATTTAGGTGGCTTGGGAGGAAGCTGCCTATCCCGCAATACATCTATTCATAGTTGTGGAGAGCGGTTAGTTAACATTATGCCATACATTGGCATACAATGTTGGCACAAAATTGACATTTGGCAGCATGTTCTGGTTCATAGATTTTGCACTGTGTTGCTTCAAAAGGGATCTGTATTAGTCAATCATAGATTATCAATTTTATAGCCAAACTGAGGACCACAATGAAGCTTTCCTAATAAAGGGATATTATGCCAAAAGTAACAATTCTTAGAAAGGGAATAAGTGAAAATGATGAAAAGCAAGAATGATAGTGGTCTCCTCAGAAGTCATGAACATTACTGAGAAGCACGAAGATCCAAATCAAAGAGGAGACCTTCTGGAGAAATGCCATACACATGGTCACCTGTCATTGAACTCGACATTACAATGAGGTTGCACCATTTTCCTTTTTTATCTCCACCATTTATTAATCACAGGACTATTATCAGAAGTGTAGTCAACCAACCCAAGAAGCCCAAAGACCAAAATCAAAGAGGAGACCTTCTGGAGAAACACCATTCACATTGTTATCTGTGATTGATCTTGACATACATTGAGGGTGTTCCATTTTCCTTTTTACCTGCACCATATGTTGTTCATAGGACTGTGATCAGAACTGTAGTCAACCAACCCAAGAAGCACAAAGACCCAAGTCAAAGAGGAAACCTTTCAAAGAAACACCATTCACATGGTCATCCATCATTGAACTTGACATTACACTGAGGGTGGAATTTTTTTCTTTAAACCTGTGCCATAATTTTATCATATGACTGTGATCAGAAGAATAGTCAACCAACACAAGAAGTCCGAAGACCTAAATCAAAGAGGAAACCTTCTGGTGAAAAGGCATTCACATGGCTATCAGTCATTGAACTTGGCATTACATTGAGGGTGCAGAATTTTCTTTTTTTATCTGTGCCATATATTAATCATAGGACTGTGATAAGAAATGTAGTCAACCAATGCAAAAATCCTGAAGACCCAAATCAAAGAGGAGATCTTCTGAAGAAACACCATTCACATGGTCATCCATCATAGATCTTGACATTACATTGAGTGTGCACAATTTTTCTTTTTTTTACCTGCGCCATATAGTAATAATAGGACTGTGATCAGAAGTGTAGTCAACCAACCCAAGAAGCTCGAAGATCCAAATCAAAGACGAGACATTCTGGAGAAATGTTATTCACATGGTCATCCATGATTGATCTTAACATTACATTGATGTTGTGCCAATTCCTGCACCTTATATTAATCATAGGACTGTGATCACAAGTGTAGTCAAGCAGCCCAAGAAGCTCAAAGACCCAAGTCAAAGAGGAGACCATCTGGGGAAACGACATTCACATGGTCATCTGTAATTGATCTAGACATTACATAAATGAAGCGCCATAACTGCTACACTTACTATAAATTAAAGGAGTTCTCCCATCATTAAATACCCCATTTGTTTGTATAGATCATGAAACGGACACAGTATTTGTCATTTACATGCTGTAAAAAAAATAATTTATTGAAGAATTCTGATTTCTAATTATTTAGTATGGAGCCAAGTGGTTCAGGGTTTGCCTAGTGTGCTGAGTGACGCGCATGCCAAGTTACTCTCCAAGACTTTGGTCTCTGTGTAATGTTCCTCTGTACACTTCAGAGCAATCAATAGAGATGATGTCCAGCCATCTTGTCAGGTAAGTAGAGGAGTTTTAGCATAGGCATGGCAGATTTTTTTCTGCATGAAAAGTAAGAAGGGACTAATATTTTCAGCTTCCAGAAGGAGAAGGACATTGATTTAGTCCAAACACTGCCAAAAGCAGCACAAGAGGGACAAATGGGAGCAAAATGGTATTAAAAAGGTATTTTTTAATTATAGAAACACCTTGAAGTACTCAAAAATACTAACAACCTTTTTCTAGTTTCTTAATGTGAAAATAATACATAGGATAGCACTTTAAATAGTGCACCACATATTCTGATTTTTATGATGGCTGCACCATTCCTATTGGATCTTCTGATGACTGTGGGACTGACGGAATATAAATCATCTTAGTCCGGTCAAGAAGGTTAACTACTAAAAAAATAATATAAAGGGTATAAAAAAAATCTGTCCTTGAGATATTCATGTATTTTTCTTGCTTTCACCATGATCTCAAGTTCTGGAGCACGCGGTCAAGATCTGGTAGTTGTCCCAAGCTTAGACAACCCCATTAGTTTCCTCATTTATGGAGGCAGCTTGCTGCATCAGAAACCTTACACCACTGTTTTATGTCTGTTACTGCTTATAAAAAATGGACAATATTGTTAACTATCAGATTCCAAGATGGCAGTCAAGTTTTTTCTTCCTACTTTGCCCACATTCTCTAGTGCTTGGGCATGTGAAACATCGAGAAAAGGGTTGAAGCTTAGTCCTCTATCTTAAGTAGGCATCTTGCTGCAACATAAACCTTCCACCACTGCTTTAATAACACTTTTAAGACCTTATTACTTACTTCTTTACTAGGACACATTTATGATTGTTTCTACTTTCTTCACCTCTTCCTGGGCTACAGTTTGTAAAAGTTTAGGAAAAATGGTGAAACTTAAATTTCTCCTTTTCAGAGGCAGCTTTCAGAATCAGAAACCTGCCACCTCTATCGATAACTGAGTACAAGGTGGAATTCATGTTTTTACCTACTTTACCCAACCTCACTTTGAGTTGAGGCTTCGATTTTTCTCATACGTCTCATTCAGACATCCGTTTTTCACGTACGAGTGCTATTCGTGTTTTCACGCTTACACCTGTCTATGGGTCCATTCACAAGTCAGTGATTTTTTCTCTTGGTCAGCAGAAAACTATGGATATGTGTCCAATTTTGATCAGAGGGTCACATCAAAACAGACAATGCAAGTCAAAGGGTCCATGAAAAAATAGAAATGGACTTGGATGACATCTGAGTGGTGCCCGATTTTCACGGACCGTCAGAATGGAGAGGTGGAGAAACTTTTTTTTTAAATTTCTTCATGTACAGGAAAAAAAAGACACTCGAACCACATCCCGATCAAAGTCTGATCAGAATAATTGATCCATTTTTCTCATAGTGGAAAAATCAGATGTGTGAATGAGCTCTTAGAGTTGAGGCTTAGACTTCTCTTAGGTTGGCAGCTTGTTGCTACCGAAACCTTCCACCATTGGTTTGTCTTAGGTAAAGTTAGACCCAAGATGGAAGAACCAGAACATAGTGGACTGTTTCTACATACCAGCTTGCTTCTAGATTTTACATTTGCAATCCCTTTAACATCAGCAACGACACAGATTTATAAAATATGCCAGGACGTACGGAGCAGAACAAAAAAATGCAGAACCCCCAGCCTCCGACTTGAAAGCAAACTGACAACTCTTCCGATAAGGAAATCAAGTTCTCTTGCTGCACAATTAAACTGTCTCCATAAGAGTCACCGCTACGTCTTCATTAGAGGGAAGGAGATGTATAATACATAAGAGGAGCGGCTGTTATGGAGAGAAGCAATGTTACTACAAGCTGCTAAAGTATAGTGTTCCAAACAGAACTCACAAAATGTGATGGTGAATCCAAAAAGGTAACGTTGAGGGGAGTAACGTGATATGCAAGCAAGCTTATAATTAAAGATGTCACATTTGCTTCACTGCTTTAGGTAGGAGCAAAATACACAGACAGCACTTTTTCACCTTGCAACAGCTAATTAGGATTTCTCAAATTATTGCTTCTCTACAGATCCTAAAACAGCCGTCTGTGTGAACTGCGGCTTTGGGCAAAATAGTTTTACATTGTGTGGAACGCAAGTCTCGAGAGCAGCTTCCATATGACAGACGAGTTCACCACTGTTCCTTATTGTCGGGTCAAAAGGACAAAATTAGGAACTCTATAGATTTTTTCTTTGTACTTTTGCATTCTGTGCAAGCTGGGGTGTGGCCTCCCTCTCCTGAGCTGGAAATTGCATTTAAAGGCTTCCCCTGACTGGTGTCCACAGGTCGGGACCCGTTCCTTTTGTCTGCCCTTATTTTCACACTGAGGTCAACTATGACGCATAGTAAGGTTTTTAATATTAGAGAGTGTAGGACCATCCCGATCAGGGCACCTTGATGATGGTGGGATGGCTTTTATGCTATTTTTGATTAAAACAATATTACTAAGAACTTTGTGCTATCTAAATGCACTTTTGCTTTTTGCTTATTTAGTTACAGCATGGTTTTTGCTCATTTTGTTTCTTGCAGGTTTTGTATGCTTTATGGCCAATGTGAACCTGCGTTTATGTGCTGCATATATACCAACTCAAACCAAGCTCAATTTTTGTGGTTTATTTTCATCTGTGTGAACTGCGGCTTTGGGCAAAATTGTTTTACATTGTGTGGAGCGCAAGTCTCGAGAGCAGCTTCCATATGACAGATGAGTTCACCGCTGTTCCTTATTGTCAGGTCGAAAATACAAAATTAGGAACTGTATAGATAAATTAGAATAAGGCAACTTAACCCACATCAAATGTTCCAAAACGTGGAGCTTATTGGGGTTGTTCATCCCTTTTCTTTATTTAAAACAATCGACTCTATGTGGCATAAAAATAAATGGGTTCTCATCCTCTGATCCCCGCTGCTCCTCTGTAATGCAGCCTGGGTCATGTACCAGTCTTCTCACTCCCTCTTCTGGTGGTCAATGTTGGTTACCGCTGTGGCCACTAGAGAAGAAGGGACCGGCAGGGGACCATAGCAGTGGTACAGAGGAGCAGCGGGTGATTGATAGTTGAGTATATTCTTTTTTACTGTTACACCATGCTGGGCCAAGCGATGGACAACCCCAATAACCTTTATTCTAGGATATAGACTACCGTACTACCAAGCTTTGTCTGATAAACTTCATCAGCCTTCACCTCTACCATTGTATTCTCACTCAATTACTTTGTATATGTAGAGAGCGTAGAGCCATGCAGTGCTTATGTTAATAATGTAGCATGCCAGCTCAACTTCTGTAGCGAAGATTAAATCAAGCCCCCATTATGGATTTTTGGCTTTGCCCCCCAAAAGGTCTTTCCATGACACTTAGTCCAATTTTCCACATCTTTCCACTTGTGCAGTTCCCCTGGAAAAAGAAGTCATGCACAGGTTCTCGCTAGCCAGTAGCAAGTGAGATGCAACCAACAAGTGCTGGGAAAAATATGTATTCAAATATGCCGATAAGGTCAAAGAGTCAAATATGTCAATACGGAACCTTATGTATTACAGATTTTTAAAGAGATAAAACATAACTTTTATTCTATCTAAAAGTATACACAATCAATTAACCGTGCTGGCTACCAACACCCTAATATTTGTCACCTAAATAGACAAAAACCTACCTAACAGCGGAGGTTGGCACCCTAAACAAAAATTGTGAGATTGGCGCCCCCGCTCATCGACGGCTATCCCTTGGTTGATAATACAAGGGTAGCCATTAACAAAGTGTGAGGCAAGTATACATACAGAACAATGCCATAAACCAATGCCCTAATTAGCATTTAAAGCACAGGATAAGTGCCAAGTATTGATAACAGTAAGCTTAAGGATACTTAGGATTAGATGATAGTCATGAAACCTAAACGCGTTTCTCCATATTGGATCATCAGGAGGTAAGATATGTAGATGATGCATTTATGGCATTGTTCTGTATGTATACTTACCTCACACTTTGTTAATGGCTACCCTTGTATTATCAACCTAGTGATATCAGGGATTTCAAGGGACAGCCACCGGGAGCGGGGGCACCATTCCGCTGACCAGTAGGGTGCCGACCTCTGCTTTAGGTAGGTCATACAGTTACAAGGAACAGTATAGCAAAGGATCAATTGTATGCACTTGTCACTTCGTTTAAGTAGTATTGTCTTCACTGTCTTTGCACATTTTTCTATTATTATGCCTACCTCATTATCAGTCCTCTAAATAGCAATCCCTATACACTCCTTTCCATGTTTGCATAAATGGGTGTCTGCATGACCCACTAATACAGGGATATCTAGGAGACTGAAGGATAGCCGTCGAGGAGCGGGGGCGCCAATCTCGCAATTTGTGTTTAGGGTGCCAACCTCCGCTGTTAGGTAGGTTTTTGTCTATTAGGTGACAAATATTAGGGTGTTGGTAGCCAGCACGGTTAATTGATTGTTTATACTTTTAGATAGAATAAAAGTTATATTTTATCTTTTTAAAAATCTGTAATATATAAGATTCCGTATTGACATACACAACAAGTGCTCGGCCCCAACTATCTAAGGGTTCCATAGCTGCTGCATGACCTAACTGTATAGTCTTGTACAGTACAGTGGGTACGGAAAGGATTTCATACCCATTTAAAGTTTAATTTTAAAGTTCATTTTTTTCACATTAATGTACACTCTGCACCCCATCTTGACAGAAGAAAGAAACAGAAATGTAGAAATTTTTGCAAATTTAATATAAAAGAAAAACTAAAATATGACATGGTCATAAGTATTCAGACCCTTTGCTCAGACACTCATATTTAGGTCACATGCTGTCCATTTCCTTGTGTTCCCCATTGAGGCTTTTCTGCTTCTTCATTGGAGTCCAGCTGTGTTTAATTAAACTGATAGGACTTGATTTGGAAAGGCGCACACCTGTCTATATAAGACCTCACAACTCGCAGTGCATGTCAGACCTTTTTGGTGATGTTTCTAAGTGGTATGTGTGGAGAAAACCAGGCACTGCTCATCACCTGACCAATACAATCCCAACAGTGAAACATGGTGGTGGCAGCATCATGCTATGGGGGTGTTTTACAGCTGCAGGGACAGGATGACTGGTTGTCACTGAAGGTAACATGAATGTGGCCAAGTACAGAGATATCCTGGATGAAAACCTCTTCCAGAGTGCTCTGGACCTCAGACTTGGCCGAAGGTTCACCTTCCAACAAGGCAATGACCCTAAGCACTCAGCTAAAATACAAAGGAGTGGCTTCAAAGCAAGTCTGTAACGATTCTTGACTGCCAGCCTGAGACCTGACCTAAACCCAATTGAGCATCTCTGGAGAGACCTGAAAATGGCGTCCACCAACGTTCACCATCCAATCTGACGGAACTGGAGAGGATCTGCAATGAAGAATGGCAGAGGATCCCCAAATCCAGGTGTGAAAAACTTGTTGCATCATTCCCAAGAAGATGCATGACTGTACTAGCTCAAAAGGTGTTTGTACTCCATACTGAGCCAAAGGTCTGAATACTTATGACCATGTGATATTTCAGTTATCCTTTTTTAATAAATTTGCAAAAATTACTACATTTCTGTTTTTTTTCAGTCAAGATGGGGTGCAGAGTGTACATTAATGAGAAAAAATGAACTTTTTTGAATTTACCAAATGGCTGCAATGAAACAAAGAGTGAAACATTTAAAGGGGTCTGAATACTTTCCTTACCCACTGTATGTACCACCTTGGTACTGGTTGTAATCTAGTTCTGGGAATATGCCACATTCGCAATAGGTATGGGGTAGATCTACTTTTCCACCAAAAGGGGAACTTTTTTCTTTTTGGATATGAGTTTGGAAGTTCTTGCTATAGATACTTGTAGATGCTCGGCTGTTGATGTTTGTAGATACTTGGCTGTTGATACTTGTACTGTAGATACTTGGCTGTTGATGCTTGTAGATACTCGGCTGTTGATGCTAGTACTGTAGAAACTTGGCTGTTGATACTAGTACTGTAGTTACTCGGCTGTTGATGCTTGTACTGTAGATATTCGGCTGTTGATCCTTGTAAATACTCGGCTGTTGATGCTTGTACTGTAGATACTCAACTGTTTATACTTGTACTGTAGATATGTGTCTGTTGATCCTTGTAAATACTCGGCTGTTGATGCTTGTACTGTAGATATTCAGCTGTTGATACTTGTAGATACTTGGCTGTTGATGCTTGTACTGTAGATACTCGACTGTTTATACTTGAACTGTAGATATGTGTCTGTTGATACTTGTAGATACTCGGCTGTTGATGCTTGTACTGTAGATACTCGGCTGTTAATACTTGTAGATACTCGGCTGTTGATGCTTGTACTGTAAATACCTAGCTAGTATGCTTTTACTGTAGATATTCGGCTGTTGATACTTGTAGATACTCGGCTGTTGATGCTTGTACTGTAGATTATCAGCTGTTGATGCTTGTACTGTAGATATTTGGGTATTGATGCTTGTAGATACTGGGTTGTTGATACTTGTAGAAACTTGGCTGTTTATACTTATACTGTAGATACTTTGCTGTTGATACTTGTACTGTAGATACTCGGCTGTTGATGGTTGTAGAAACTCGGCTGTTAACACTTGGAGAAACTCAGTTGTTTATACTTGTACTGTAGATACTCGGCTGTTGATACTTGTACTGTAGATACTCAGCTGTTGATGCTTGCAGATACTCTGCTGTTGATACTTGTACTGTAGATACTCGAATGTTGATGCTTGCAGAAACTCTGCTGTTAACACCTAGAGAAACTCGGCTGTTTATACTTGTACTGTAGTTGCTCGGCTGTCTATACTTGTACTGTAGATACTCGGCTGTTGATACTTGTAGATACTCGGCTGTTGATACTTGTACTGTAGATACTTGGCTGTTGATGCTTGTAGATACTCCGCTGTTGATACTTGTACTGTAGATACTTAGCTGTTGATACTTGTACTGTAGATACTCGGCTGTTGATGCTTGTATTGTAGATACTCAGCTGTTAATACTTGTAGAAACTCGGCTGTTGATACTTGTACTGTAGATACTTGGCTGTTGATACTTGTACTGTAGATACTCGGCTGTTGATGCTTTTAGAAACTCGGCTGTTGACACTTGTAGAAACTCGGCTGTTTATACTTGTACTGTAAGTACTCGACTGTTGATGCTTTTAGAAACTCGGCTGTTTACACTTGTAGAAACTCGGCTGTTGATACTTGTACTATAGATACTTGGCTGTTGATACTTGTAGATACTTGGCTGTTGAAACTTGTGCTGTAGACACATGGCTATTGATACTTGTAGACACTTGGCTGTAGATACTTGTACTATAAATACTTGGCTGTTGATACTTGTATTGTAGTTAACCACTGACATGACCAGACCGGGAAAGGGGTAGACAGGACTCAAAACCCGGCCTGGATCATGACACTTGGCTGTTGATACTTCTAGATACTTGGCAGTAGATACTTGTACTGTAGATACTCGGATGTTGATGCTTGTAGATGTTTGACTGTTGATACTTGTACTGAATGAAGCCACTTTCTGAATTGTGTATAGGATGTTGGTGGTTATAAGAGACATTGGGAGGACATATCACAGTTGGAGGATGCATAAGTTTAAGACTCTGGAATAATTTAGGAAAATGGTGCACTTGGCATGATAAATTTGGCGCAACTTGCCAGACAGGTTGAACTTCTTGTCCCTTCTTTAGACCATCTCTTGGCCTTATAGCTTGTTCACTGATATTTTTTTTACCAATTAGTCTTGTTTCAAATTTGGTGCATTTTATGACTTCACAGTGAGCACAAAATGAAAACAACTTAATTATCTGCTCATTGATTACTTTTGTATTTGACATTTGTCATTTTCTCCATCTCTGCCCTTGTTTATGTCTGATTTATAGCACAGTTTTCTCTGTAAGTCGCCCCCAAGGTCCCTCTGCCCATGTGTTTCTTTTAAAAAATGAAATCACACTGTCTACAGTCCATTCTGCTTTCTTCTCCAGTGATGAATATATCTTTTCGGAGCGAGTTCCCCGGAGAGGACATTTTCTAAATTCTAACATTACAATCCCATGACTTTATTCTGAGACCTTGAAGACCAGAGGAATGCATTCATCGGTTCTTTTTTCCACATCCTTTAGGCTAGATGACAACAAAACCTAAGTCTGATACTAAGGATATCACTACAAATCATTTAACTGGAAAATTCTCATTGTAAGAGCTTTCTTGACGCTTTTCTCACTGTGGCGAACAATAATGGAGATGAAGCTACAGGGTCTACACGGGCAACGCTTGATCTCCGACCCTGGTGCTGCATAGGAAGACTCAAGCATTAGTAAAGGCACAGGGGGTCCTATCACACATTTTGCCCTGGTGCCCAGCAGCTTCAAGACACCAATCTGAAATATAACTCAAGGGGAGATCGCGGACACGGACATGAGCTTGGAGTCTCTGTCAGGGCTGAATTCAGACACTGTTGAAACTACATGGGTTCTGAGTTACTGGACAGAACGGACACAGACTCAGAGTCACGGACAGGACAGGATACTGGAACATGCTCCGACAGTGCGGTCGCTGGAACACTAACCAGGACTGACACATGTGTAGGTTCTAGTACCACCGGAAAGGTTACAGGTTCAGGTACCGTGAGAGCGGCTTCAGGTTCAGTTATTGCTGATGTAGCATCAGGCTCAGGTACCGCTGGAGTGGTGTCATTATCAGGTACTGTCGGAGCGGTGTCAGGATCAAGTACCGCTGGAGTGGTGTCAGGGCTCAGGTACCTCAGGAGTGGATTCAAGGTTCCGGTACCACAGGTACGATGTCAGGGTTCAGGTGCCACAGGAGTGGTGTCAGACTCAAGTACCGCAGGTGTGGTGTCAGACTTAAGTTCCGCAGGTGTGGTGTCAAGGTTTAGGTACCGCTGGAGTGGTGTCAGACTCAGGTACTACAGGTGCGACTTCAAGGCTCAGGTACTGCTGAAGGGTTCTGAGCTACGTAACATGGGATTTAGGAAAAGATTCCGGCTAACACAGTATGAGATACAAGGACCTGACAACTCACTAGTTGTACAACACTATTAAATGGGGAAGGATGCTCAGGCACCTCCCTACTGGGGAGCATGCCTTATATACTTGATGCCTCCCAGATATTGGCTTGAGGCATGTCCAAAGTAGGCATGCCACTGGGAGACCTGCATGGCATGGGCAGGCCCACGGGAACCACGGCAGGGAACGAGGTCTCTGCCTCGTGGCCAGGACGGTCAGTATGTCGGCATCCCTTCCGGGAGGAGGAAGGGGGAACAGGCAGGGATGCCGGCATTAGTATTACATTAGTATACTAGAGTACATCATTGGCATCTTTCATTCTTTTTCTTTTCAAACTTTCTTTAATTTGCTCTCCATCCCAACCTATCATCCCTAACTCCTTTATTTTTTCTCTTTCTTTTTTTCTTTCTTTCTTTCTCTTACTACTTTTCTTAATTTTTCTTTCATTCTTTCTTGTTCTTTGTTTCTTTTTTTCTCTCTATCCCTTCATACTTCCCTAACTCCTTTCTTTCTTTTCATAATCTCTTCCCCTCTCTCTCTTTCTCTCTCTTTCTCGCTCTATGTCTTTCTTTCTTTCTCTCTTTCCTTTTTCTAACAACTTTTCAGATGTATATTCTGAAAAGCGTCTGACTAAGGCAACGTTCCCATGATGAACTTTTGGTGAGTTTTTGATGTTGCAGATTATCTACACCATTTCTCCTTCTGCTGAGTAAATTAATATCACTTTTATTTTTTAATTGCGTTGTTTTTGCATACATTCTTATCGGATTTTTGACCCTTTTGCTAATATGCCATATTATAATTTAAGCTGCTTTGTTTTTGATACTTCCTGGTATTTGTCTTTGACAAAACTTTATTGATACAGTCGTGCGCTGATTACACGTGTCTTTGACGGGTTTTCGCCAGTCACGAGCATTTTTTACTTCTGGATTTCTACGCCTAATACAAGTCTACGGGGAAAAGCCGCACAGAAAACTCATCATATTTGCCAGAGAAATTGTTATGTTACGGGTCTGAAAGCCGCACCACAGGTCAGTTTACGCTGAACAAAAAAGAAGCGCAGTGGGCAGAAGATTTCTATAAATCCCATCCACTTTGTCGGAATATAGCCAAATATATAGCCAAAATTCGCAGTGTGTCAAAAACTCACCAAAACTCATTGTCGGCGCAGACTAAAAAGGCGTCTACAACCTAATACAAGCAAAATCTATCCAATATATAATAGTAAAATAAAAATAAAAAAATAAAATAAATAATAAAAAAATAAAATATGTGAATAAATATACTAAAAAAAACCTGTAAATCAATGAAATGAGATGAGCTACATAATTTTGCAATCCAAAGTAAAATTAAAGGATGGAATATTTTTTTAACTCTATTTTTCAGATTTAATTTTTGGGGTCTTTAAATCTCAGACACAATGAAACTCCAAGTAGT
The DNA here is from genome assembly GCF_051348905.1 of Ranitomeya variabilis. Taxonomy (NCBI): domain Eukaryota; kingdom Metazoa; phylum Chordata; class Amphibia; order Anura; family Dendrobatidae; genus Ranitomeya; species Ranitomeya variabilis. The sequence continues at coordinate 40,128,031 of NC_135232.1, read as the reverse complement.
AAAAGGTCTGTAAAGTAAAATCCGTCTCTAAAATCTCAGACCCAGCACCACTATGGAGAAGGAGGAAATGTGTGGCTGTAGAGGTTTTCAGCTCGGGAGCTGGAATCGTTAATGCACTCGCCGGAAAGAAATAAATAAATGAGGCCGGCGAACGGTGCAGAAGGGGAAAAAAAAAAAATTCATTGAGATACAGCTGTTTTATACAGGCTGACACCTGGTTTATCAAGCACGCAGCTAGTGATGCACTCACATCTCCGCTGCTCGCTCAGATACTTTGCTGGAAAATAAAGATGTTCTTTCTGCAATCTATGTAAATTTCTCGAATAAATCCGTTGCGCAAATCTCTTTGAACATGCAAATCCATAAATCATCATTACGCTGACAAAGACGGGAAGGATCTCGCGAAATGAAGGCTCATTTTATCCCAAAGCCCCTGCTCAGGTATGGGGCTGTGAACTTCGGGCTCCTTTCCAAGTGCAATACAAGAGTTTTCGCTGCTTAAGATTAGCGCCTCCGCCGATTCTCGTGTGCTTTGTAATTAATCAATTGGGCGTTTGGTCAAGTGATTTTTTTTTTTTTTTCATAATTTTTTTTTTTTTTTTTTAACTTTTTCACCCCTGGTGTTAATTAGGAAATGCTCTATGGAGCCGCTAATGAGTGTTGTTTGCGGTGACCGGAGCAAAGAAGAAGGGATCAGGAGGGTAAGTGTAGCGAAAAGCACAAAGGGTTTCTCCCCCCAACGTATTTACACGCTCCCACGGTGCTGCGCTCCTGGGAGTCTCCGGCTGGCAGCGAGCCTCTCGCCCTGGCTTTATTAAGGGGGTATTTTAACATTTAACATACAGAAAGAGGGTAACTATGAGGACTTGTGGAATAACGGGCTTTGTCCTTAATTCAAGCCAAAATCTTAAAGGGAAACTGTCCCTCCTGCCCATTTTTCTGCACTTAGGAGTCCGGTGGGCGGTCCTTCTCAGTGATTGACAGCCAACTCTGTATGCACACTTAAACAGGAAAACTGTCAAGCACCCATAAAGACCGCCCACTGGACACCTAGGCCCTAAATAAATTGTATTGTAAAATTAATCATGTAAAAGAAAAAAAGAAGTGATATTTACATCCCCTCTTCCAATGTTTTCCAAGTTCCCCACTATTTTCTGCTCCATCCAGATGGACATGTGACCGCTGCAGGCAATCGTAGGCCGGAGTGATTAATGCCTCACTGTTGGTCACATGTCGTTTGCACCCAGCAGGAGGCACACAGCACATCTCTGCTGCTTGGCTCAGATGGACACGTGACTGCTGCAGCTAATCACTGTCTGCAGTGGTGACCAGCACATCACCGCTACAGTGGTCACATGTCATCTGGATACTGGTGAGGGACAGGGAAGGTGTTGGGACAGGATCATTAAAGTAAATCACATATCTTACAGCTTTCTTAACTTTCTAAGTGTTCGGACAAGAGTTTTAAATGAGTTAATGACCAATTATACTGGATTTTGTCATACAATTATATGCAGGAGAAATTGTATTATTTTTTGTTGCTGTTTTGGGATACCATGCAATTCATGTAATTTTTTTTTTGTGGGAGGATGCAAATTTGGAGAAAAAAAAATATTTTTTTTTAATAGGTTTATGTTTTTTATTGTTCACTGTTTCACACCAAATAACCTGTTGAATAATATCTCCCGGTTATTATGGTCATGTAGACACTTATTAGGTATAGTTTTTAAAAAAAATAAAAAATATGAATGTATTTGCATTTTAGAAGAAAAATAAAATAAGATTGTTTTGTACTTTTTATGGTGCAAAACTTTTTATTTTAATACCTTTTCATATCACTTTTTTTGCAGTGTTGTACATATAAAAAAAAAATTATATAAATCATAAAAGATCCCTGGTGAATATATATTCTTTTGATTTGTTTCTCATTTTTTCCTCTTATTCATGGATGCCCAAGTTACATGAGAAAACAGATCCCTATAGTGAGAGGAGTAACAAGCAGAGCAGATCGGGATCAGCAGGGACCCAGCAGCTCCGCTATACTGCGCAGAGACCAACGATCATGGGATCTCCAAGACAGAGGCGGTAATAAACCACTTCTGCCTTCTCTCCTGGGTCTCAGGCTGTATCTGACAGCCGAGGACCAGACTTGCCAAAACAGGGTCCATTACAGCACTTCTTAGCTATTGGATTAATTTCCACCTCCCGAAAGAATGGCAGCAGAGAATGGCAGCCGCGGGAAAATAATTTTAGCGCAAGTATATTAGCGTTTCTTCCCTTCCATACTCAGAGCGGCTTTACTCTTCATTCCTCCGAAAGCCGGACAGAAGCTTTTCAAAGTGAGCGACTCCAGTGTAACAAATATTAGATAACAGTACAGGTCTCCTAAGGTGATCCTATATGGTCCTTGCTGCATGCGCAGACCCTCTGTGCAGCCGATCCCCCACCGGTGGGTGCTATAAGATCCTGCTACTGCTCTCAGTTAATAAAACAGTCCCATTGTCTTTAATTGTAATGGAAATCAGACATTTATGTATCACAAGGAAACTGGGGAGGAGGATTTAATATCACAGGGGGTCACAGATGTCAGATACCGCTACACATAAGACTGCATGAAGCTAAAGACTACAAAATAAAACAAAGTGACCAAATCCAATATATAAGAACATGATCATGAAGTTCACAAGCCAAAAATAATATCACATATTATATCATGAATTGTAAATATAACAACCGAAAGTGACGGCATCACATCTGCTATGACAATCTTGTATATTAGACAATTTATTAAAAATTGCAATTATACTATAAAAACTGGCAAAGAATAAAAGTATTTCAATTATATTACTGATCCTGCGTTACCTCCTGTATTATACTCCAGAGCTGCACTCACTATTCTGCTGGTGCAGTCACTGTGTACATACATTACATTACTGATCCTGTACTGATTCTCAGTTACATCCTGTATTATACCCCAGAGCTGCACTCACTATTCTGCTGGTCCAGTCACTGTGTGCATACATTACATTACTGATCCTGAGTTACATCCTGCATTATACCCCAGAGCTGCACTCACTATTCTGCTGGTGCAGTCACTGTGTACATACATTACATTACTGATCCTGAGTAACATCCTGTATTATACCCCAGAGCTGCACTCACTATTCTGCTGGTGCAGTCACTGTGTACATACATTACATTACTGATCCTGAGTTACATCCTGTATTATACTCCAGAGCTGCACTCACTATCTTGCTGGTGCAGTCACTGTGTACATACATTACATTACTGATCCTGTGTTACATCCTGTATTATACCCCAGAGCTGCACTCACTATTCTGCTGGAGCAGTCACTGTGTACATACATTACATTACTGATCCTGAGTTACATCCTGTATTATACCCCAGAGCTGCACTCACTATCTTGCTGGTGCAGTCACTGTATACATACATTACATTACTGATCCTGAGTTACATCCTGTATTATACTCCAGAGCTGCACTCACTATTCTGCTGGTGCAGTCACTGTGTACATACATTACATTACTGATCCTGAGTTACATCCTGTATTATACCCCAGAGCTGCACTCACTATTCTGCTGGTGCAGTCACTGTGTACATACATTACATTACTGATCCTGAGTTACATCCTGTATTATACTCCAGAGCTGCACTCACTATTCTGCTGGTGCAGTCACTGTGTACATACATTACATTACTGATCCTGTACTGATTCTCAGTTACATCCTGTATTATACCCCAGAGCTGCACTCACTATTCTGCTGGTCCAGTCACTGTGTGCATACATTACATTACTGATCCTGAGTTACATCCTGCATTATACCCCAGAGCTGCACTCACTATTCTGCTGGTGCAGTCACTGTGTACATACATTACATTACTGATCCTGAGTAACATCCTGTATTATACCCCAGAGCTGCACTCACTATTCTGCTGGTGCAGTCACTGTGTACATACATTACATTACTGATCCTGAGTTACATCCTGTATTATACCCCAGAGCTGCACTCACTATTCTGCTGGTGCAGTCACTGTGTACATACATTACATTACTGATCCTGAGTTACATCCTGTATTATACTCCAGAGCTGCACTCACTATTCTGCTGGTGCAGTCACTGTGTACATACATTACATTACTGATCCTGTACTGATTCTCAGTTACATCCTGTATTATACCCCAGAGCTGCACTCACTATTCTGCTGGTCCAGTCACTGTGTGCATACATTACATTACTGATCCTGAGTTACATCCTGCATTATACCCCAGAGCTGCACTCACTATTCTGCTGGTGCAGTCACTGTGTACATACATTACATTACTGATCCTGAGTAACATCCTGTATTATACCCCAGAGCTGCACTCACTATTCTGCTGGTGCAGTCACTGTGTACATACATTACATTACTGATCCTGAGTTACATCCTGTATTATACCCCAGAGCTGCACTCACTATTCTGCTGGTGCAGTCACTGTGTACATACATTACATTACTGATCCTGAGTTACATCCTGTATTATACTCCAGAGCTGCACTCACTATTCTGCTGGTGCAGTCACTGTGTACATACATTACATTACTGATCCTGAGTTACATCCTGTATTATACCCCAGAGCTGCACTCACTATTCTGCTGGTGCAGTCACTGTGTACATACATTACATTACTGATCCTGAGTAACATCCTGTATTATACCCCAGAGCTGCACTCACTAGTCTGCTGGTGCAGTCACTGTGTACATGCATTACATTACTGATCCTGAGTTACATCCTGTATTATACTCCAGAGCTGCACTCGCTATTCTGCTGGTGCAGTCACTGTGTACATACAATATATTACTGATCCTGAGTAACATCCTGTATTATACCCCAGAGCTGCACTCACTATTCTGCTGGTGCAGTCACTGTGTACATGCATTACATTACTGATCCTGAGTTACATCCTGTATTATACTCCAGAGCTGCACTCGCTATTCTGCTGGTGCAGTCACTGTGTACATACAATACATTACTGATCCTGAGTAACATCCTGTATTATACCCCAGAGCTGCACTCACTATTCTGCTGGTGCAGTCACTGTGTACATACATTACATTACTGATCCTGAGTTACATCCTGTATTATACTCCAGAGCTGCACTCACTATTCTGCTGGTGCAGTCACTGTGTACATACATTACATTACTGATCCTGAGTTACATCCTGTATTATACCCCAGAGCTGCACTCACTATTCTGCTGGTGCAGTCACTGTGTACATACATTACATTACTGATCCTGAGTTACATCCTGTATTATACTCCAGAGCTGCACTCACTATCTTGCTGGTGCAGTCACTGTGTACATACATTACTGATCCTGAGTTACATCCTGTATTATACTCCAGAGCTGCACTCACTATTCTGCTGGTGCAGTCACTGTGTACATACATTACATTACTGATCCTGAGTTACATCCTGTATTATACCCCAGAGCTGCACTCACTATTCTGCTGGTGCAGTCACTGTGTACATACATTACATTACTGATCCTGAGTTACATTCTGTATTATACTCCAGAGCTGCACTCACTATTCTGCTGGTGCAGTCACTGTGTACATACATTACATTACTGATCCTGTACTGATTCTCAGTTACATCCTGTATTATACCCCAGAGCTGCACTCACTATTCTTCTGGTCCAGTCACTGTGTGCATACATTACATTACTGATCCTGAGTTACATCCTGCATTATACCCCAGAGCTGCACTCACTATTCTGCTGGTGCAGTCACTGTGTACATACATTACATTACTGATCCTGAGTAACATCCTGTATTATACCCCAGAGCTGCACTCACTATTCTGCTGGTGCAGTCACTGTGTACATACATTACATTACTGATGCTGAGTTACATCCTGTATTATACCCCAGAGCTGCACTCACTATTCTGCTGGTGCAGTCACTGTGTACATACATTACATTACTGATCCTGAGTTACATCCTGTATTATACTCCAGAGCTGCACTCACTATTCTGCTGGTGCAGTCACTGTGTACATACATTACATTACTGATCCTGAGTTACATCCTGTATTATACCCCAGAGCTGCACTCACTATTCTGCTGGTGCAGTCACTGTGTACATACATTACATTACTGATCCTGAGTAACATCCTGTATTATACCCCAGAGCTGCACTCACTAGTCTGCTGGTGCAGTCACTGTGTACATGCATTACATTACTGATCCTGAGTTACATCCTGTATTATACTCCAGAGCTGCACTCGCTATTCTGCTGGTGCAGTCACTGTGTACATACAATATATTACTGATCCTGAGTAACATCCTGTATTATACCCCAGAGCTGCACTCACTATTCTGCTGGTGCAGTCACTGTGTACATGCATTACATTACTGATCCTGAGTTACATCCTGTATTATACTCCAGAGCTGCACTCGCTATTCTGCTGGTGCAGTCACTGTGTACATACAATACATTACTGATCCTGAGTAACATCCTGTATTATACCCCAGAGCTGCACTCACTATTCTGCTGGTGCAGTCACTGTGTACATACATTACATTACTGATCCTGAGTTACATCCTGTATTATACTCCAGAGCTGCACTCACTATTCTGCTGGTGCAGTCACTGTGTACATACATTACATTACTGATCCTGAGTTACATCCTGTATTATACCCCAGAGCTGCACTCACTATTCTGCTGGTGCAGTCACTGTGTACATACATTACATTACTGATCCTGAGTTACATCCTGTATTATACCCCAGAGCTGCACTCACTAGTCTGCTGGTGCAGTCACTGTGTACATACATTACATTACTGATCCTAAGTTACATCCTGTATTATACTCCAGAGCTGCACTCACTATTCTGCTGGTGCAGTCACTGTGTACATGCATTACATTACTGATCCTGAGTTACATCCTGTATTATACCCCAGAGCTGCACTCACTATTCTGCTGGTGCAGTCACTGTGTACATGCATTACATTACTGATCCTGAGTTACATCCTGTATTATACTCCAGAGCTGCACTCGCTATTCTGCTGGTGCAGTCACTGTGTACATACAATACATTACTGATCCTGAGTAACATCCTGTATTATACCCCAGAGCTGCACTCACTATTCTGCTGGTGCAGTCACTGTGTACATGCATTACATTACTGATCCTGAGTTACATCCCGTATTATACCCCAGAGCTGCACTCACTATTCTGCTGGTGCAGTCACTGTGTACATGCATTACATTACTGATCCTGAGTTACATCCTGTATTATACTCCAGAGCTGCACTCGCTATTCTGCTGGTGCAGTCACTGTGTACATACAATATATTACTGATCCTGAGTAACATCCTGTATTATACCCCAGAGCTGCACTCACTATTCTGCTGGTGCAGTCACTGTGTACATGCATTACTGATCCTGAGTTACATCCTGTATTATACTGCAGAGCTGCACTCGCTATTCTGCTGGTGCAGTCACTGTGTACATACATTACATTACTGATCCTGAGTAACATCCTGTATTATACCCCAGAGCTGCACTCACTATTCTGCTGGTGCAGTCACTGTGTACATACATTACATTACTGATCCTAAGTTACATCCTGTATTATACTCCAGAGCTGCACTCACTATTCTGCTGGTTAGGATTAGAAACTGTGAAGAAACTTGTTTTACAAACATCCTCAGTTTAGTTGAGTGCAGGTAATGCAGAGGAACACGTAGTATTTTTACAATATTACTCTACTGCACTTTCTGTAAATTCCCACCACTGAAGCAAGTCCTGTGCAGACACTGAACAAGTAACTTCACCTTACAAAACCTGCTCTACTGATGTCTATCTTTACTCCATGCAGTTTATAACAATGATGTAGAATAAACAACCCCCCCAGACTAGAATTAAGGAGCTCAGTAAGCAGGCGAGGGTCTATAAAGAAGCTTTTTGACTGTTTCTAATAATCACCAGCAAAATTGTGAATTCAGCTCAGGAGAATGTAGCTTGGGGTCAGTACAAGATAATGTAATGTACGTGATGTACACAATGGCGTAACTTCATACAGTCACCACTAGAAGGAGCTGTGCACATACATTTTTACAAGGGGCAGTAAAAAATGTTGCAATAAGCTCCCTCTAGTGGCGACTACAGGTGGTCAAAATGTAACGATGACTAAGTGAAGAGACTTGGAGCTCAGTATCAGGAAACTGAAGCTTTGACCGTGCTACTATTCAGCGCAGAATTATGGACCTTAAAACACAGATAAGGACTTATGTATCATTTTAGGAAATGTTCTCGGTTGTGATATTTTATACCTTGGTGCTAACATCACTCACATGAGGCTCGAATCTCCCAAAAATCCATTTTCAACAATCAATAAAGCTGCAATTTTTAACACGACGCATCTCAAGGCCCTTATACATGATACAGTATAAATTCAAAATTAATATTTAAAGGGACAGTCCACCATCTTCAAGCAACTTACGGAGGCATATCAAGAGACAAGATCAGAAGAGGTGTGACAGGGGGGCCTCATCTCTTTGCCAGAGAAGAGAGCAATCACAGGATATATCTTTCCCTCTGGAGGACCTGTCCTGTCCTACGTTACATAGACATCCTATTGATATTAGTGGACAGAGTGTAATGCCCAGTTTCCCCTGTGGAGGCAGCGCAGGGAACCTGATCACTTCCAGGTTTTCCTGTACACTGACTATCTGATGTCTCAGCAGGAGGACGCATTTTTGCTCAGTTTATCATTAAGTCACTGTTTCTAAAAGAATTGTCCACGGCAGAGAACCACTTTAAGGTCAACCAGAAATAATGTCCGCAAGTAAAGTAACTTAATATATGGAGTACTCACTGAGGAGGGTAAACCTGGGGGCACTTTTCTAACTTTCTTTGCTTGTACCTCTATGAGAGAGAGAAGTAGAAGTGATTTAATATACAATAATACACGGAGCATTATAAGACAATAACACCTAGTGATGAGCGAGCGCACCTGGATAAGGAGTTATTGAGCATTGCTCAGGCGCTAATCGAGTGACTTCAGCACCATGCTGTAACACATGCAGGGATTCCCCCATGTGTTGTGACTGTCGAACAGCCGCGAGACGTGCAGCCGCAGGGACTCAAACATATTTTTCAAGCACGCCGAAGACACTCGGTTAGCGCCCGAGCATGCTCAGATAACTCCTTATGCAGGTGCGCTCGCTCATCACTAATAACATCTTTATTTGTGTAATCATCAGCACAAAGCAGCTTGTTTATGAAGGAGTTAAAGAATCAATTATATTTTTAGCTTATTATTTACAGAATATTAATTCTGACAACCATATAATTCTATAAAAAAAATCAACTTGGTGAGAACTCTGTGAGATATCTTATAAAGAACTCAGCAGAATGGGGTTCCAATATACAGTGGGTACGGAAAGTTTCAGACCCCTTTAAATGTTTCACTCTTTGTTTCATTGCAGCCATTTGGTAAATTCAAAAAAGTCAATTTTTTTTCTCATTAATGTAAACTCTGCACCCCATCTTGACTGGAAAAAAAACAGAAGTGTAGACATTTTTGCTAATTTATTTTAAAAAAATAAATTAAATATTACATGGTCATAAGTATTCAGACCCTTTGCTCAGACACTCATATTTAAGTCACATGCTCTCCATTTCCTCGTGATCCTCCTTGAGATGGTTCTACTCCTTCATTGGAGTCCAGCTGTGTTTAATTAAACTGATAGGACTTGATTTGGAAAGGCACACACCTGTCTATATAAGACCTCACAGCTCACAGTGCATGTCAGACCAAATGAGAATCATGAGGTCAAAGGAACTGGCCAAGGAGCTCAGAGACAGAGTTGTGGCAAGGCACAGATCTGGCCAAGGTTACCAAAAGAATTTCTGCAGTACTCAAGGTTCCCAAGAGCACAGTGGCCTCCATAATCCTTAAATGGAAGAAGTTTGGGACCACCAGAAGTCTTCCTAGACCTGGCTGTGCAACCAAACTGAGCAATCGTGGGAGAAGAGCCTTCGTGAGAGCGGTAAAGAAGAACCCCAAGATCATTGTGGCTGAGCTCCAGAGATGCTGTAGGGAGATGGGAGAAAGTTCCACAAAGTCAACTATCACTGCAGCCCTCCACCATCATGCCTTTATGGCAGAGTGGCCCAACGGAAGCCTCTCCTCAGTGCAAGACATATGAAAGCCCTCATAGAGTTTGCTAAAAACACATGAAGGACTCCCAGACTATGAGAAATAAGATCCTCTGGTCTGATGAGACGAAGATAGACCTTTTTGGTGATAATTCTAAGCGGAATGTGTGGAGAAAACCAGGCACTGCTCATCACCTGCCCAATATAATCCCAACAGTGAAACATGGTGGTGGCAGCATCATGCTATGGGGGTGTTTTTCAGCTACAGGGACAGGGCGACTGGTTGTCATTGAAGGAAACATGAATGCGGCCAAGTACAGAGATATCCTGGATGAAAACCTCTTCCAGAGTGCTCTGGACCTGAGACTTGGCCGAAGGTTCACCTTCCAACAAGACAATGACCCTAAGCACAAAGCTAAAATAACAAAGGAGTGGCTGCAGAACAACTCTGTGACCATTCTTGACTGCCCAGCCAGAGCCCTGATCTAAACCCAATTGAGAATCTCTAGAGAGACCTGTAAATGGCATCCACCAACGTTCTCCATGCAACCTGACGGAACTGGAGAGGATCTGCAAGGAAGAATGCGAGAGGATCCCCCATAATCCAGGTGTGAAAAACTTGTTGCATCATTCCCAAGAAGACTCATGGCTGTACTAGCTCAAAATGGGCTTCTAGTCAATACTGAGCAAAGGGTCTGAATACTTATGACCATGTGATATTTCAGTGTTTCTTTTTTAATAAATTTGCAAGAATTTCTACATTTCTGTTTTTTCAGTCAGGATGGGGTGCAGAGTGTACATTAATGAGAAAACAATGGACTTTTTTGAATTTATCAAATGGCTGCAATGAAAGAGTGAAACATTTAAAAGGCTCTGAATACTTTCCGTACCCACTATATATATCTATTTCTATTTATTTTTACTTTTCTTTTTACTTTTTATTGAGAACCATTTTAATAATGTCAATCTAGCACTTAGCAAGATACTGGTAACTATTTGCTTGTTTACTATTATGATTTTCATTACTTTTAATTCAATCCATTTACAATGGCTATCTTACGAGATGATGTAACCCTAAAAATAAATAAAGACAAGCTGCACTGTGTTACTTATAAGGGACTTATATATATAAGTCAGCACATGGGAGGGAAAAGAAAAGGATAACAAATAATAATCTTTAAACCAGTATCAGTATGTATCAAATGCCAAGTGTGTCACTCACAATGTACCAAATCCTACACCTCTAACATCATGTAAATATGTCATATATATATTATATATATTATATATATATATAGATATATATATATATATATATACATATATATACATATATATTCATTTTTTTATTTATTAATACTTTTTATGCAATTTTTAATAATATTTATTACCGTAATACTTTTTAAGGAATGTTAATTAGGTTTTATGTCACCATTCTATATTGTTAAGTGGAATTTGTAAAAAAAAAAAAAATGTTTTGTAAAATAAATAAATAATAATAATAAAAAAAAAAAAAAATATTTATATATATATATATATATATATATATATATATATATATATATATATATATATATATATATAGTATATATATATACATAGATAGATGAAAATATATTAATTGATATATACATAAATGTATATATCTATATATATATACACACCTATACAATATATACACATATATATATAATATATATACCATATGTATATACATATATATATATATATATACATATATATATGTATATATATATATATATATATATATATATATATATATATATATATATATATATATATATACACACACTTATATACCTATGTATATTTTGATTTTTGTTATCTATTTTGTGATAAACTTCTCTCTATAGCCTGGCGTTAGGACTTGTAACATATTAAATTTCATTATGTTTTTGAGTTGTTTTTAGTCTTTGGTATTAATCGTTATTTTTTTAGGATTTTTTTTTCCAGGCTAAAAAGACGCCATAATTCTAGCTGGCTCTTTCCAGTCCTTCTGCACGGTGCGGCGGTGATGTCACGGCGTACCGTCCTTCCCGTGTACTCTGCGCACTAGTTTATAATAAGTGCTGAGCCAATACAAGCTGAGCCGCTGGGTAACTGCGAAATATCCGAAGGCTCTTGTTATCGTGTGTGTCTCTGTGGGGTACAAGGTTTATCTGAGAGTGTAACTGGATACTATTACCAGGCAGAAAATAAAGATAATACTCACCCATTGAGCTGCTGTGAAAAGGCCTCCTCCTGGAGTTATTGCTTGAATAATGATAGTACTGAGAGCCAGGCTTTGTGGGTGAGAGCGCTCCTGAATGCCCAATGTCCATGTCACCTCCAAGCAGGCTTTGCTAGAAACGACACATGAAAATAAAGCATCCATGTTTATTCAAAGGCCAACATGTCCTCTATTGTTAACACATAGCAAAAGCATAAAAAACAACATAAACCCCAAAATGCAATCTATGTATATTATGTAGCACTCCTAGATGGCGGCGATCCGGGAACACCAGGTCCGGCATTGGCTGGACTACCGAGAGCCGGAGACATACAATCACCTTATTCATCAGCCGTTCTGTGCTCGCTTTAAAGGCACAGAAAACACAAAAAAGGCAACATGCCAACAACATGATAGTCCATGGCACAGCAGACACTGATGGGTTTTTTTTTTCTTGTTCTTTATTTTGCCATCATGTTTCTTGATTTTCATTTTGGACAAAAATTGTCAGAACGTAAAATAAAAAAAAAAAACTTGAAAATAAAAAGAGAACATCAATTAAAATGAACTAAAAGTATTAATTATAATAATAAAAAAAATAATGGAAAATAATAAAAAATACAAGAATAAAAATAATAAATTTGAATAATGAATAAAATAAAAAACAAATTGTGTCAAATTTATACAGTTAATAATAATATTAATAATAATAATACTAAAAATAAATAAAAACATGATGTTGATAATAATAATAATACAATAAATAAAATAATAATAATCTTTATTTTTATATAGCGCTAACATATTCCGCAGGGCCTTACAGGTTGCACACAGTATCATCGCTGTCCCCAATGGGGCTCACAATCTAAATTCCCTATCAGTATGTCTTATAATAACAATACAAAGAATAATAAATAAAATGATAATAATACTAAATAAAAGTATAAAATAATGAATACAATCATTATAAAACAAATAATAATAATAATATAAAATAATAAATATTCTAATAAAATAATAATGACAGTAATAGTACAAAAATACAATAATAATAAAAGTATAATAATAATAGTCATAATAATAATACAATAATAATACAATTAATAAATATAATAGCAAATAAAAGGATACAAAAATACAATATAATAAATAAATAAAAAACAGTGAAATGTAGTAGAATAAAACATAAAAAGTTACAAAAATCTTTATTATGATTAGTTGTGGGTTGGTGCAATTTTTTTTTTTTTTTTACAGTTTTTCCTAAATTGAATCATCTCCTATTATCCCACTAGAACGATGGTTTCGAGCTGATGAACATAGTTTGTTAGTGGAAAGGAAGTTGAGGAAGAAGCGTCTTTTCTGGTGAAATTTCAAGTAGGAGAAAAAGAAAAATTGCGAAGGAACGAGGCGGCAATAAGGTTAATAAGATAAAGTTAATGATGAATTGACTCTAAACTAGGATGTAACTTACCCATAATACACAAGTCCCTTGATTACACCTAGCACTGAATACATTGGACTTGTAATTGTTCTCACATGGGCTGGAGCAGGTGCAAATCCCTTCATTTATATTAAGAGCAAATTTATCATTTAAAAAAAAAAAAAAAAAAAAAAAGGAAAATTTAAAATTAAGTAGCGGAAAGAAAAAAAAAAATCTAACTTTATCTTTACTTGTAATCAACTTTTACCGACTGAACTAATTACTGTACTTGATAAAGTACAGAATGTGTTTTGCCTAATCTAAATTCTAATCACCGTGTCACTCACAACAGACTTAGTAATGCTTCACTAACGCACTATTCACATGCAAAATACTCTAAATGGCCCAATTATGACTGTGCTCCTGTACCGCCGTTAACCCACTGAGAACTGAAAAAATTCACAAGCCGCTCAGCCGCTACAACAAAGAGCCCTTGTCTTAAATTAAGTCAGTCTTTTTTTTTTTTTTTTAATTTCTAAATAGCTCAACAAAGTGGCGAGTCTTCTGCCGGGAGCAGGCGGTCAAATATGAGCCGGGAGATGGAAATCGGGGGGGGGGGGGGGGGGGCGGCGGCTTCTAGAAGTTTGCAGACTGGTGACACCGCAGGACTGGGCTCACTACTCATCTGTAGACTCCTGTCTGTAAGACTTCTTACATAGGACTGCAGGTCTAAAGCCTCAGTCATGTGCACAGAGCCAGTATGGCGGCAGCAAAGCTCGGTCCTACAGAGGTGCTCCGGGGTGATCAGCTATGGCGGCACTGCTCCATAATAAAGAGATGCTAAAGATGGCACCAGGAGTTCTTACACTGAAGACCAAATGAGGAGCGTGACACCAGAAACCTGAAGACATGCGGGCTCTGTATATCTATAGGAGTAAATGCCGGCAGCACTCCAATATTTACCAAACACCACAGTGGACTTTATTCAGCCCATGTGGCGGGGTCACACAATAAGGGATAAACCAAGTCCACTTTGTTGTTTGGTAAATATTGGAATGTTGCCTGCTATTTCTGCTTTATGTTTTTGCAAATAACAGATCATTTGCCATTGAGGCCGTGCACCCACCGATAGGCTTCAATATATAGTGCGCTCTTCAATGTTCTAATATCTATCTATAGAGAGTAAAAATGAAGCAGGACCAAAACACTACACTCTGGGCACATGGCTATTTGGACACACAGTGTCTGGTCCAATATGATCTATGAAGAAACATCAGCAGCGCTCCAATCAGAGAGGAGAAAATAACGGACTTTTTATTAGAGCATTGGCTTGAGAAACGTTCTGTGATGGGACCAGAAAGTTGTCGCATGGGCTAATAAAAGTCCTATTTTCTTATCTGATTGGAGCATTGCTAATTTTTCATCTGTCTATCATCTATCTATCTATTATCTATCTATTATCTATCTATCTATCTATCTGTCTATTATGTATCTATCTATTATCTATCTATTATCTATATATTATCTATTTATTATGTATCTATCTATCATCTATCTATCTATTATCTATCTATTATCTATCTGTCTATCATCTATCTATCTATTATCTATATATTATCTATCTATTATCTATCTATCTATCTATCTATTATCTATCTATTATCTATCTATATATCTGTCTATTATGTATCTATCTATTATCTATCTATTATCTATCTATTATCTATCTATCTATTATGTATCTATCTATCTATCTATCTATCTATTATCTATCTGTCTATTATCTTTCTATCTATTATCTATCTGTCTATTATCTATATATCATCTTTCTATCTATTATCTATCTGTCTATTATCTATCTATCTATTATCTATCTATTATCTATATAATTATATATTATCTATCTATCATCTATCTATTATCTATAATCTATTATCTATCTATTATCTATCTATCTATTATCTATCTCTTATCTATCTGTGTGTATCCATCCTCCTCTCACCTATGGATCTCTCTTGTGTCATACAGAAGTTTCTTGGGGCGATATATAAAGTAATAGCAGTTTTCTATATCGTAGTGTATGAGAATAGTGACGTTACACATTGTGTCCATCAGTTGCTTTGTGTCCCATAATAATAATGCACAGGATGCCTGATAATAACCTCTAACAGTCTCATGCAGAGGTCGCCATCATCTAACATTAGAATATTCCATTAGAAAGCCTGATATCAGATAGGATGGGAGGAGAGAGACTGTAAGTTACATTTTTTTTAAATGAATCCATCTAATATCCACTAGGGGGCACCGCATCTCATCCTAAAGCTTTACACCCCGATAGATTTGTCATTGATTTCATTTCTGGTTATCTCAGTTATTTGTTCCATGATACGTAGCGGAGATGAGTTTGTCACTGGATCATTTCTGGTCTCCCGAGGAATCTCTGAGTGAGGAGAATGCAGTACATCATAGACCACACACAGCAGATGAGTGAGGGCAGGTTACAATCTCAGCTCAGCTACATCTCACAATCATCTGCTTTCTTTTAATGATTTTGTATTGATACTTATCGATTTACACAGGGAACTAAAACATCGTGGTGAGAAGGTGGAGGGTCCCCGTTGATGAAAAAAACGGAAACCACAAGATTTTCCCAATTTTTTGAAAAATTGTATAGTTTTTTAAGATAAAAAAATAAGAATAATTTTCATGTCCTAAAATAAACAGTGCTCCTCCTGTCACCAGGTTGTGTTGGGAACTGCAGCGCACCTCAGTTACTTCAATAACAGGTGATGTGATGTTTTGACACCCATTATTGTGCTTTTACCAACCTTTTAAACATCTAACTATACAGGTTATTCTTATAAAAATAAGTAAAACATTTCAACTTCACAACAAAAGTATAAATCGTTATATATATATATATTATTAGGAGAAAAGTATAAAGATCCTAAAAAGGGCTTTCTATCTCATGGCTTGGTAGTTCAGCGATCTGAATGACCAGGCTGTAATACTACATTTCACCTGTAGTGGCTGCTGCAGGGAAAATGAGCAGCAAACAAATCTCTGGAGTCGATCCTAACTGATCGCACCTGCAAATGCTCAGATTATAGTGGGCTAATCTGATGATTTTCACCTTTCATGATTATTATAAGTGTCCAGGGCCACCATGAGGGCATTACTACCCTTACTGGCATATGGGGCCCGATGAGCAGAGGGGGCCCATAGTGGGCCACCTCTGCTCTGCTCAGCGGGCCCTAGCGGCAGGATTCTGCCAGCTCAGTAACTTCCTGTGCGTGCTCAGACGTACGGGCAGTTAGAATCTTTTGCTGTGCGGGAGGAATCACAGGCTAGCAGCCAATCACAGGCTGGCAGCTGATGTCAGCGGGTATGTCGACAGCGTATGACATCACTGTGATACGCCGGAACGAAGGTCCGCACCTCAGCTGTATCGTGCGGAGGACATCACTGGATCTCGGCCAGGTAAGGAGAAACTTTTTTTATTTTTTGTAAAACCATGATATGAGGCATATTATACACTGTGGGGTGAATTATATTATGAGGTGCATTATACTATGGGGGTGCATTATACTACTATGGGGTGAATTATACTACTATGGGTGTGTATTATACTATGGGGGTTCATTATAATACTATGTGATGCACTATAATGCTATTGTGGTGCATTATACTATGGGGGTATATTATATTATGGGGTGGATTATACTACTATGGGGTGCATTATACTACTATGGCATGCATTATACTGCTATGGGATGCATTATAATATGCGGTGCATTATACTATAGGGTGCATTATACTATGGGGGTGCATTATACTGCTATGGCACTGCATTATACTGCTATGAGACTGCATTATACTATGGGGTGCATTATACTGCTATGGGGATGCATTATACTATGGGGGTGAACTATACTACTATGAGACTGCATTATACTATGGGGAGCATTATACTGCTATGGGGTGCATTATACTATGGGGTGCATTATACTCCTATGGGGCTGCATTATACACTATGGGAGAAAAATTACACTGCTATGGGGGTGCATTATACTACTATGGGGGTGCATTATACTCCTATGGGGCTGCATTATACTACTATGGTATGCATTATACTATTATGGATGACTATGGGGGCAATATGGAGATATGAGGGCGGTATGGAGAGACATGACACAGAAAGGGAGGACATGTGGGGTCCAGAATGTGGGATAATATTACTGTAAGGGCTAAATAAAGGATATTATTTTTGAGGATACTGTTTTCAGTGTGGGGGAAAGGTCCTGTTTCTGTGTAGGGCGACACAGTCACTTTTTTATTCATCTGGCGTAGTATAGAGGTTGGGGAAAAATTGGGGAATGTGCTCTAGATAACTGTGTTATTTTCTGCAGAGATGAGCCCTGGCTGGAAGTAGTGATGGTGGTATGAACTGGATGAAGAAGAAAAGCAAAGATGAAGGACTTCAACTAGAGAAGTCATCGGTGAGTCTCTAGACTGTACGCTTACACTATATACTGTATGCTATATACAGGGCTCCTGTGTATAATGTCACTGGTGATCACTGTATTACCTGTACACTGTACACTATATACAGAGCTCCAGTGTATAATGTCACTGGGGATCCCTGTGTTACCTGTACACTGACACTATATACAGAGCTCCCGCGTATAATGTCACAGATGATCTCTGTATTACCTGTATACGGGCACTGTATACTAAGTACAGATCTCCTGTGTATAATGGCATTATTATTGTGATTTTATATTAATGATCAGTATTGTAGTATTTGGTCACTATGTGGTGGTAATATGTGATCTGGTCATGGTGTGGCGGTATTTTTTCCTTGTACATGCTATTATTCCGTCACTGTGGTGGTAATATGTGGTCCAGCTATGGTGCGGTGGTATTTGTTCCTTGTATGTGGCAATATTGGTCACCATGGGGTGGTAATATGTGATTCGGTTATGGTACGGTTGTATTTGTCCTTTGTATGTGATATTATTGGTCATTTTATAAATTTCTAAATAAATAAAAATATACCTAAAAGTGTATTGGATATTTTAACAAATGTTTAATAATTTACAGTAGAGTAGAGCCCGGCCAAAAGAGTCTACCTTGTCATGGTGGCGAATTAAAAAATCTTTTGGCCAAAACACAAGCTGCTGGCTATGTATGTGATCTGGTGATGGGAGCTAGGGTGGAGCCTGGGCGAAGTTTCAAGGGGGCCCTGAAAATATTACCAGTACGGGGCCCCGAAATTCCTAGTGGCAGCCCTATAAGTGTCTGATGGATAATGATCACTCCTATGGGTCCCAAATAGGGGGAAAGATGATCACCATATCCAAACAGAGATTCTTTTTTCTGATGCTTTCACCCCTAGTAGTTGGTACTGAACATTATGCTGCATGGTGTCTCAGTCTGATGACCTACAACCAACAAGTTGTAATATTACAGATGTACTAATATATAAGAAGTGAGACCCCTGGAGGCCAAACACAGCATAGAACAATTTAAATGAATCACATGGGATCCATAATATAGACCCCAAACCATAGATTTATTAAGGACTGCGGATTTAATAACAGATTAGGGCCATATTTGTAGTAAAAAAAATACCCAAAGAAGTTGTATCTTTAACGTTTCCTGTAAATTCTCTTAAGGCGTACTGGCCCTTTAAATTGCACTGACTTCCAACTACTATGATAATCATAGAGAAAAATCTGACCTGTGTGTACATTAGACTTACAGGGGTTTAACGGGTCAGGGGTCTCATATATAAAGACCGGCGGGAGCCAAACACAACCTGGAATACAACTTTACTGCAGGTTTAACATCGGTTTATAGACTGCAAATAGTAGTAACACGAATGTCAGAATAACGAGCGTCTCTCCGCACCGTGAGATCGGGGAAACCAAGTGCTGCTGGCCCCGGATAAAGAAAGAAAATAAACAAACATACCACAGAAATGATAAAACCCCCAACAAATATGGAAATAGTTACATTATAGGCAGAACATGTAATATATAGGATCTACAGTCCAAAATATACAAAATACTGTCTGTCTACACATCTAGTTTTCCATCTATCAATCAATCATCTATCTATTATCTGTTATATCTATCATCTATCTATTATCTATCAATCATCTATCTATTATATATCTATTATCTATCTATCTATCTATCTATCTATCTATCTATCTATCTATCTACAGTATATATCTATCTATTACACTATGTAACACAATTTTTGCTCCTGGCTTCCAAGTGTAATATTTCAGCTGCTTATGTTTAAAGACTATGGAAAAACGACTTCATTCAGCACAAACTTTGATTTTATGACCACAGGGCAGAAAAATGTCGTATATATTGTGTCAAAAAAAGGAAATTACTAGTGATGAGCGAGTATACTCGCTCGGGTGACCTCCGAGTATTTGTAACAGCTCGGAGATTTAGTTTTTGTTGACACAGCTATTAGCCAGGCTGAGTACATGTGGGGGTTGCCTGGTTGCTAGGGAATCCCCACATGTAATCAAGCTGGCTAATAGCTGTAAATCATTCAGCTGCGGCAAGGAAAACTAAATCTCCGAGCAGTCATAAATGTTCGGAGACCACCCGAGCGTGCTCTAGAAAACCCAAAAAACGAGTACACTCGCTCATCACTAGAAATTACACTATAGCTAATTTTTATATATTTTTTGTTCCTGGGTCCTAAGTGTGTTTTCCTAACCCGTTATGCCTAAAACAAATAGAAAATAGCTATTGTTCCACAAAAACTTTGCTTCTGTGAATGGGACAATAACATTTTGAAATTTGTCTGTTTTGGGGGAAATTCTCCATTCGTATTCAATACTGAGTAGTCTTCATTGTCCTCCTGATCACAGAAGCAAAGTTTTTGTGGAACAACAGCTATTTTCTATTTGTTTTAGGCATAACGGGTTAGGAAAACACACTTTGGACCCAGGAACAAAAAATATTCGGAGGTCACCGGAGCATGCTCAAGAAATCTCGAGTAACAAGTATATTTGCTCATCACTATCTATTCTCTGTCTATCTATTTATTTATCTATCTATTATCTATTTATTATCTATCTATTATCTATCTATTATCTATCAACCATCTATCAATTATCTATCTATTATCTATCAATTATCTATCTATTATCTATCTACTATCTATAGATCTATTTATTATCTATCTATCGATCTATCTATTATCTATCTATCAATCATCTATCTATTATCTATCTATTATCTATTGATCTATTATCTATCTATCTATCTATCAATCATCTATCTATTATCTATCTATATATTATCTATCATCTATCTATCAATCATCTATCAATTATCTATCCACTATCTATCTATAGATCTATTTAACATGTAGCTGATTGTGATGCTCAGACGATTGACGTTTCGCTCACACAACAGATTTCTCCCTTTGCTCCTGGAAATTACAGTCTGATGTCACATCTTCGCAGCGCTGTGCAGAGAAGGCTGTAATCATCCACAGGCCTGTGGCTGTCACTGCTCCACCTGACAACTAATAAGGTAGAGATTTGGTAGTTAGCCAAGTGGTGACAACTCGGGAAGACTCAGGGAAGACTGCTTCTCCTCCAGCAATCCGCTGATAATAGAGAACCTGATCTACTGTACAGAGAAATCTTCCATAATATCACCACCGTCTATTTCCCCTCCCGCTAATGCCTTGGCGGAGCGGTGGACACGGCCAGGCGTATGTTTTACAAGGACATTACATTTAAATATATATGCAAATCAGACAAAGTCTTTTATCACTTGTAGACTCTTCTCTTTATAGATCAGAGATTTTGTTTAAGTGGCTTTTAAAGAAGATTTTCCTTTTTTAATTCTTAAAATATGCTCGTTCCATTGAAGATTTTTTCTTTACAGACTACATCTATTAGCTTTTAGTGTGAGATAAAACTCTGTAAAAGAGAACATAAAACGCTTTGTCCTGTACGGCAGCTCTCTCTGCCCCTCTCTCAGCAGTAAGTCCAAGCGCCCTCTAAAATGACAATTATCATTACATCCAAATAATCAGGTAAGCCCCCGTACACATTAGATAAAATTTGGCCGAATATCTTCATGATTAGCCTACAGTCTAAAGTGTATGGCGGCCTTCCGGCTAATGATGGGGGATCCTGTAGATGTTCGGGTCTTGCAGGGTAGGCCCAACAGTTAAAAAAAGTTTGGTTCGGGTACCAGAACAGTACGCAAACCTGAACCCTAACCCCATTCAGATGAATGGGAGGTCCGAACCTCTATTGTTTGCCATGCTGTCATGACAGTGCGGCAAACACTGACTGTGATCAGCGGTACGATTATTACTACCGGTCAGAGAGCTACGGTTCCCACGCTGCCAGCAGCTGTGACCGGAGGTTACCATCAGCGGCGCCTGCTCTTGCTTTTATTAGCAGCAGCAGGTGTAGGCTGAAGGGAGTAGTACTCTCTCATCAACCGACGCCTCTGTGACCAAAGGTAAACTTTTTACCGTTGGTCACAGCTGCTGGCACTTTGACTAGCAGTAATCTTACTGCCGATCCGAGCCGCCGATGTTCGGGGAGCTGATCCTGTACAGTAATATGGGCTTCCAGGAGAAGTCCATTTCCAAACAGTAGGTGTTTGGTATAGACCCCAAACTTTACTGTTCACTGCCCATCTCTGCTCCCAACTACTTCCCAACAAATCCATCCTGGCGAAAATTATAAAGACTGTAAATAAATACAGCAAAAAATTATAAATACTTCAAAGAAAGAGGAAGATATCGCCTAGCGTTTATGGCATGCTTCAAGAAACAGCACACATCAAATATGAGAAAATGGAAGCATTTAGCCATAGGATATATAAGAAAATTTCCTTTATTTAAATATATCTTTTAAACAACATGTGTAATTCTCAACAATCAGATAAAAATGGGGGATAAAACTGCACAGAGAAACGCCACCAAATACTACACAGGTAGGTAAATGACAAATGATAATAAATATAAAGGATGTATGTTCCTTGAGAGTGAAAAAAATAAATATATAAGTGTTTTTCATCAATTATTGCACATATTCCCTACTTGCTCTATGGTATTGTTGCATCAGTGTGCCAAGTGTTTAAGCCTTCATCCATACAACCATAAAGTTTTAAAGCAAAGTAAAAAGCAGGGTAAGGGCCCTAGTGCCCAAGGGAAGGTCTAACAATAACCTTAATTTACTGAGACATGAGAAGGTGAATATGTGAAAGCGAATACCTGTGCGTAATGGCGGTGACCCGACCCGGACGCGCGTTTCGCCTGTGGCTTCGTCTGCGGGGAAAGTATATGGTAGTTTGAAATATGTGATTGCTTAAATAATGCCGGACAAATTGTGGGCGGCAGCTGAATGGCACAATTTGTCCGGCATTATTTAAGCAATCACATATTTCAAACTACCATATACTTTCCCCGCAGACGAAGCCACAGGCGAAACGCGCGTCCGGGTCGGGTCACCGCCATTACGCACAGGTATTCGCTTTCACATATTCACCTTCTCATGTCTCAGTAAATTAAGGTTATTGTTAGACCTTCCCTTGGGCACTAGGGCCCTTACCCTGCTTTTTACTTTGCTTTAAAACTTTATGGTTGTATGGATGAAGGCTTAAACACTTGGCACACTGATGCAACAATACCATAGAGCAAGTAGGGAATATGTGCAATAATTGATGAAAAACACTTATATATTTATTTTTTTCACTCTCAAGGAACATACATCCTTTATATTTATTATCATTTGTCATTTACCTACCTGTGTAGTATTTGGTGGCGTTTCTCTGTGCAGTTTTATCCCCCATTTTTATCTGATTGTTGAGAATTACACATGTTGTTTAAAAGATATATTTAAATAAAGGAAATTTTCTTATATATCCTATGGCTAAATGCTTCCATTTTCTCATATTTGATGTGTACTTCCCAACAGTTGATGTTGGGAGAGAGCAGGATCCAGCCTATTGAATTTCAACCATTGTTCCTTTTGTTAGATGCGGAGATAAGCCACTGCAAAAGGAATCTAAGCTGAGAGTTCCTGTGTAAGTCAGAGTCGGGATCCAAGAAGTATTGTTTCTCCTTGCGGAGATCGACATGCTAAGCATGCCGAGATGAGGAGACTTAAAGCCGCAATGCTCCTCTGGGAAATATGCTAATTACGCAAATTGTCTCTTCAGAGAGGAAGAGAGCTAGAACTCTAGTGCCACCTATTGGAAGGTAGCAATCCTACAAGTCATGTGACAAGGCTCGTTAATGGGTCAACATTGACTTGTAGGATTGCTACCTTCCAATAGGTGGCACTAGAGTTCTAGCTCTCTTCCTCTCTGAAGAGACAATTTGCATAATCGGGGTCGGGAGAGATAGACGTCATCCGTCAGTTATCTATCACGGCACTTGCGCTGCGCTTGTGGGAATGAAGAATCCTTGATTGTATAAAATTAAGGTTTTTATTACTCCAACGAGGCTCAGCGCCAGACTCACATCTGTTTTAAGGTAAAAAAAATTTTTTTGCAAAAACACACCAGTGTGGTCCCGAAATACATTGGTGTAATATAAACCTTAATTTTATACCATAGAGGATTCTTCATTTCCTCAAGTGCAGCGCAGGTACTGTGATCTCTCCACTACCGATCTGAAATAATTTTCCTTCCAGCCTCGAGAGTGCAGCCATGGATTCTAAGGTTCTTATTGGTGTTATGTCCATGCATGACCTCCCCAGGTGAGGACTACTGTCACTCTCACCCTCTCTTGCGGTATTGCCCTATGGTGCACTTCTGTCCCAACTCAGCGCTTGCTACTTGCCATAGACCCTAATGCAGCTGTATGACTGTAGTGGGTGGAAATGTTTTACCCTGTCAGAAATTTGGATATTTTGGGGAACTGTAAGTATTTCAGAATTTTTTATTTTTTTTTAAAGAAGCACTTCCATCAAAGTTTTTATCCTCTTAATATACGGCACAGTGTACTTACAATTGTTTATTTTGCTTTTCTACCCAATAATTTTTCTCTTTTTCTTTACGTCTATGATATCACGTGATTAAAACCTGACGAGCTGAATCCTTCTAAGCTCTATGGAAAAACTGGAGGTCAATTTTCCCTGCATGAGTCACTGCAAAAGTCCCTGACAGGGGGAGGAGGGAGCAGCTGGGTCAGGAGTTGAAAAGGGAAATGTTTCATGCAGGGAAAAGAGACTTCCTGTGTCTACTTAGAGTGGAGAAAAGAGAAGAATTTGCTGTGTAGAAAGGCAAAATGAGCAATTGTAAGTATACAGTGCTATAGAATATTATGACTGCAATATATTAAGAGGATAAAAACTTTGATGAGAGGAGGAGGAGGAAGATGATGATGAGGAGTGCTTCTTTAACATGGAATACTTTTCATTAGTTTCCAGTTCAAGACGTAGCCTGTTCTGTGTAAAATCTCACAAAACAGTTTTGTTTTTGTCTGTAACTCTCTCTGCCTTTATCTCAGCAGTAAAGATTCTGCTGTATTACTGTATGTTTTTCCGTTTTATTATTCCAAATTGAACTTTTATTTTAAATATGCTCATCCGATATTTTTCATTATCATTTTATAGTTTTTTTTGCTTTTTCCTCTTATTTTATTTGTATCTTATTTTATCATGCTCCTTTGGTTCCTGTTTTAAAGCTGTCATATACTTTAGATTGAAAAATAATAGTGATGAGCGAGTGTACTCGTTGCTCGGGTTTTCCCAAGCACGCTCGGGTGGTCTCCGAGTATTTGTGACTGCTCGGAGATTTAGTTTTCATCGCCGCAGCTGAATGATTTACAGCTATTAACCAGCCTGAGTGCATGTGGGGTTTGCCTGGTTGCTAGGGAATCCCCACATGTAATCAAGATGGCTAATAGCTGTAAATCATTCAGCTGGGGGGATGAAAATTAAATCTCTGAACACTAACGAATACTCGGGAAAACCCGAGCAACGAGTACACACAGAACAAATATGATAAATTATGTAAAAAAAATTCACAGTGATAAGTTTTATGTTCTTTGCATGGTTACTGTAAAGATACCATAAAAGCATAAAAGTTTTGTTCTTGACTGCAGCTCTCTCTACCTCTTTCTCCTCTTCCTCTTCCTCCTCCTCCTCCTCCACTTCATCCTCCTACACCCATCAAAATTTTTATCCTCTTAATATGTTGCAATCATCATACTATACAGCAATGTGCACTTACAATTTCTCATTTTGCCTTTCTACCCAGTTAATTCTTCTTTTTTCCTTTAGTTCTATGACATTGCGAGATTATAAACTGACTAGCTGAATCATTCTAAGCTCTATGTAGAAACAAGAGGTCAATTTTTTCTTTATGACTCATGAGTCACTGCAAAAGTTAAAGTCAGGGGGAGGATGGGAGTAGCTGGATCAGGAGTTTAAGAGGGGAATGATTTCTGCAGGGTCAAGAGACTTCCTGTTTCTACACAAAGAAAAGAGAAGAAATAACTGTGTAGAAAGGCAAAATGAGCAATTGTAAGTACACAGTGCTATACAATATGATGATTGCAATATAGTAAGATGATAAAAAACTTTGATAGGAGGAGGAGGAGGAAGTCTTCTTTAACCAAGCCCATCAGGAGAGTGGATTACGTAGAGCCCGGCATAAATATCCTCTAAAAGTTGGAAAACATATTACCAGGGCTGTCCAAATGGCAATAGTTGCTGAATGGCATAGATTCCTATAACACTAAATTACTTTAAAAAGCCCTCCCATCAAAGTTTTGATCCTCTTAATATATTGCAGTCATCATATTATGCAGCACTGTGTACTTACAATTGCTCATTTTGCCTTTCTGCCCAGCTAATTATTCTCTTTTCCCTGCTCTATATAGAAACAGGAAGTATGTTGTCCCTGCATTTATCTTTCCCCCTGCTTTAATACCTGGCCCAGCTCCTCTCCCTGCCAGTGACTTTTGTAGTGACTCATACAGGGAAAATTAACCTCCTGTTTCTACATAGAGCTTAGATGGATTCAGCTAGTCAGTTTTTAATCACATGGTGTCATAGAACTAATCAAAAAGAGAATAATTAGCTGGGTAGAAAGGCAAAATGAGCAATTGTAAGTACCCAGTTCTATATAATATGTGGCCTGCTATATATTAAGAGGATAACAATTTTGATGGAGGAGAAAGATGAGTAGGAGGAGGAAGAACAGGAGGAGGAGGAGGAAGAGGAGGAGGAGTGCTTCTTTAATAGTTGGCAATGTTGCACTTTTTTTTATAATTTTGTAGTCAGATGTATATTTTATAATATATTTACGCCATTCTTGATTTTTTTTTGTCATGGATTATATTTCATTAACTTTTTATCTACGTTATTACATCGTATCTGCAAAAGCAAAGGAAAAATAGTATTTTCCTTAGTCTTCAGCTCTCTCTACCTCTATCTCAGCAGTAAATCCCAGCACAATCTGAAGGTGTAAATGTCATCTGAATTACTTCCAATCAGCTTCAACTAATCGACTTGGTGAACTGTCCGTGGTCCTGTATAAAAATTTTTTTTCCTGTAGTTGGTGCTACTTTTAGTTTTGGGCAGGACTACAACTAAATTGTTTTAGATTTTGGTAGGTTTTCTTATTTTACTAAATCAAATGCATTTGTGACTTATTGCCAAAAATTACTTGTAAATGGTATACAGCCCATTTGGGAAATAGGTCTACACAAACAAAGCCAAACTTATCCCAGGATGTTCCTTGAACTCATTGGTCAATGGATTTGCCCTACTTTCTTTCACGGAGCCTCTCGCACAGGATAGGGCTGTGTTGTCATTTCCTTCATAGTTGGTGCCCAGGAGTGCAGCTCTGCAGGAGAAATTATGAAGGGACCTCTGACTTTTTGTGCTAGAGATCAGCAAGGGTCCTACGAATCATGGATGACCAAAATGTCTTCTTAAAGTATCAATACGAAATCATAATATATGATGGGAAATGGTTCTACAGGACTGGGGAAAAAAACATGACTACTTTCTTTCAGGCTGCACATGATATTGACGCGTTTCGGGTCACAATCCAAGTGAAAATGTGTAATGTGACTCCACTTGGGAAATACTGAACAAAATGTATGTCTACTTATTTTAAAGAGCTTGTAAACAGAACGCTACACATTTAGTATTGTTCAGCCTACCTCTCACATCACTAACAGCCTGCAATAAAGGGAAAGATAAAGCCTCCACAAAGCATCAGCCTGCAAGATTCATTTACTGCACCATTTGGGGATTGTGAGCAGCCAAATGAGCAGTCACCAGTATGGCTAATATTAACTCTCCGCCTGCCTCTTATGCAGCAGTACAACCTGCTACCAAAGCGTGTCCGCGACCCCTCTAGCTTGTGCTCTTAAACTACCAATATAAAAAGCATCTGTCAATGGAAAATGTGTTATCTAAATTTGTAAATTTATTTTTTTTAATAAATAACACAAAACATAAAAGAAAAGAACTGACACTTTTTATGTGCCCTTTATGTTTGCATTGGTTTCCTCCAGGTACTTCAGTGTTCCCCACACTCCAAAGATATACTGCTGGAGAATTTTGATGTGCTGCAGAATAAGTTAGTGTTATACAAGCAAGAGAAATAAATACATATATAAATAACAAATACTAAATTCAGTAAAAAAAGATATGTATTGCTCAGTTCATTAGTGCCATACAGTGCCAAGATAAATAGCACATTGCAGTACCCAGATAAACAGTGCCATATAGTGCCAAGATAAATAGTACCATATAGTGTCAAGATAAATAGTACCATATAGTGTCAAGATAAACAGTACCATATAGTGCCAAGATAAATAGTACCATATAGTGTCAAGATAAATAGTGACATACAGTACTCAGATAAGCAGTGAAACACAGTGCCCAGATAAACAGTGCCATACAGTGCCCAAGTAAGCAGTGCCATACCATGACAAGATAAATAGTGCCCTGCAGTACACAGATAAGCAGTGAAACACAGTGCCCAGATAAACAGTGCCATACAGTGGCCAGGTAAGCAGTGCCATACAGTGCCAAGATAAATAGTGCCCTGCAGTACACAGATAAGCAGTGAAACACAGTGCCCAGATAAACAGTGCCATACAGTGCCCAGGTAAGCAGTGCCATACAGTGCACAGTGCACAGGTAAGCAGTGCCATACAGTGCACAGATAAACAGTTCCATACAGTGCCAGAATATATAGAGCCATGCAGTACCCAGAAAAATAATTCTGTGTAGCGCTTGGTTACAAAGTGCCATAAAGTGCAGGGATAAACAGTGTCATACAGTGCTAAGACAATTAGTGCCATATGGTGCACAAAAAGTGCCACATAGTGTTCAGATAAATAGTGTCATACAGTGACCAGATAAACAGTGCCATACACTACTTAGCTATATAGTGCCATGCAGTGCCCATATACACAGTGCCATATATTAATCAAATAGTGTTATACAGTGCACAGATAAACAATGCCACATAGTGCTCAGTTAAATAGTGCCATACAGTACTCAGACAAATAGTGCCATACAGTACACAGAAACAGTGCCATTTATTACTCAGATAAATTGCACCATACAGCGCTCCACTATATAGTGCCATGCTGTACCCAGATAAATAGTTTCTTATACTGCTCAGATTAATAGTGCCATGTAGTGCGCAGATACATTTTGCAATACAGTGCCCAGATAATTAGTGCTACATAGTGGTAAGTACCATACCGCTAACCACAAAGTGCTGTCATAGTGTAGTGTATAGACTGTGAACAGATAGACTGGCACTGCAATGTATCACCACTATGTGCTCTAATCCCAGCCTTTAATTTAAGCGGCTGCCATGAATGACTACATTTACACTGCAGTGGGAACTTTTTCCCCTTGTAATGTAAGTGTTGTGCTATGTGCTCTAAAAGAAGTCTATTTCTGGCTTCTTCCCTCCCACAACATATGATATTGCAGCTGCATCCCCCTCATTCCCATTTTTTTACACTAGATGGATTTTTGGCCACCAAACAGGTTTCTTAACATTTACCGACAGTGCGCAGGCAGGAAAAATAAAACTTCAGCCTGTTTGAAAGTTCATCCTTACCGTATTAAGATTCATCTTTAATTCTCATATATATCAAGAAAAGTATTGGGACCCACATCTTAATCCTTGAATTCAGGCTTTTCCTTTAGTCCCATTGTCCTCGGTGAATAAAATCCATCCCTTGACCCCAGTGTATAATATCCTCCCTCTCGCCCCCGGTGTATAATATCCGGACCCTCGCCCCCTGGCTGGTGTATAACATCCGGACCCTCGCCCTCGGTGTATAAAATTCATCCCTCGCCCCTGGTGTAAAATACCCTCCCACTCGCCCCCCAGTGTATGACATCTGGACCCTCGCACTCGGTGTACTGTATAACATCCAGACCCTCACCCTTGGTATATAACATCCGGACCCTCGCCCCCGGTGTATAAAATCCAGCCCTTGCCCCCAGTGTATAATATCCTTCCACTTGACCCCTCCATTTTATAACATCTGGACCTTAGCCCTTGGTGTATAAAATCCAGCCCTCGCCCCCGGAGTATAATATCCTTCCACTCACCCACCTGGTGTATAACATCCGGACCCTTGCCTTCAGTGTATAACATCTGGACCCTTGCCCTCGGTGTATAAAATCCAGCCCTTGCCCCCTAGTGTATAATATCCTCCCACTCTCCCCCCAGTGTATAACATCCGGACCCTCGCCCTCGGTGTATAAAATACAGCGCTCACCCTTGGTGTATAATATCCTCCCAATTGTCCCCCTGGTGTATAACATCTGGACCCTCACCCTCATTGTATAAAATCCGGACCCTCGCCCCTGGTATATAACATCCAACCCTCGACCCCCGATGTATAACATCCGCCCTCTTGCCCTCGGTGTATAAAATCCAGCACTCGCCCTGGTGTAGGATATCCTCCCACTCGTCCCCCCGATGTATAACATCTGGACCCTCACACTCAGTGTATAACATCCAAACCCTCGCCCTTGGTGTATAACATCCGGACCCTTGCCCCTAATTTATAACATCCAGACCCTCACCCTTGGTATATAACATCCGGACCCTTGCCCCCGGTGTATAAAATCCAGCCCTTGCCCCCAGTGTATAATATCCTTCCACTTGACCCCTCCATTTTATAACATCTGGACCTTAGCCCTTGGTGTATAAAATCCAGCCCTCGCCCCCGGAGTATAATATCCTTCCACTCACCCACCTGGTGTATAACATCCGGACCCTTGCCTTCAGTGTATAACATCTGGACCCTTGCCCTCGGTGTATAAAATCCAGCCCTTGCCCCCTAGTGTATAATATCCTCCCACTCTCCCCCCAGTGTATAACATCCGGACCCTCGCCCTCGGTGTATAAAATACAGCGCTCACCCTTGGTGTATAATATCCTCCCAATTGTCCCCCTGGTGTATAACATCTGGACCCTCACCCTCATTGTATAAAATCCGGACCCTCGCCCCTGGTATATAACATCCAACCCTCGACCCCCGATGTATAACATCCGCCCTCTTGCCCTCGGTGTATAAAATCCAGCACTCGCCCTGGTGTAGGATATCCTCCCACTCGTCTCCCCGATGTATAACATCTGGACCCTCACACTCAGTGTATAACATCCAGACCCTCGCCCTTGGTGTATAACATCCGGACCCTTGCCCCTAATTTATAACATCCAGCCCCTTGCTCCCGGTATATTACATCTGACCTCTCGCCCCTGTTGTATAACATCTGGTCCTTCACCCTTGGTGTATAACATCAGGCCTCTTGCCCCCGGTATATAACCTCCGGCCTCTCGCCATGCCATCTCCCTTTACTAACGTGACAGATCGGCCGGTGGTGCAGAGCTCACTGATACCAGCGCTATCCTGTAATAGGACCCACCAGGGTAACCAGTCCATTCATGACATTTCTTCCTCTTAAGTCTTTCCCCATCACCTGTGAGTGATATTATGGAGAAGTGGAAGAAACCATTGAAACTTAGCCACTGGGGACCCCATAAAGTTACAGAGTGGGGAGCCGAGTGCTGAAAAGCAGAGAGCAGAAAGTCACCACCGCTCGGCTGACCCCATAACTGCAGAGTCCAAATCTCTGGGATTAACATCAGCACAAACACTGTGGCCCCGCAGGGAGCTTCATGGCTGATCAGCTTGATGCAGCCGTACATCACCAAGCACAAAGTTAAGCGTCAGATGGAGAGATGTAATGCTGCCACCACTGGACTTTGGCGGAGATGTGTTCTGTACAGTGACAAATCGCACTTCTCTATCTGGCATCTGATGGTGAAGCCTGTGTTTGGTGAAGAAGAACGACTGCGTTGTGTCCACTATACAGGTGGTAGAGAAGGATAATGCTACCGGCTGTTATCAGGGGGCGGTCTCGGCCACTTAGTTCTAGTGAAGGGAAATCTTAATACTTCAGCAAATGACATTGTGAACAATTGTATCCTCCAGCTTTGTGGGAACAGATTTTGAGGAAGTAATTAAAAAAATATTCTAAATATCACTCTCCCTATCTGCAAAATGAAATTCAAAAATTCCTATTTTGGGCCGACTTACATTTTATTAGACATTTTCCCCAAATATCAGTTTTGTTTCACTTTGCCAGACATTTTTTATAATCTACCAAAAAGTGGTAGGCAGAAAGAAGAGGCGCCTGTAATTACCGACGGCATGGATCACGTACGACGATAATTGCGCTTGTTTGCCAACACCGGAGCCTTAGATTCCCTCCAATGTGACATCATTGTTAAAGATTGATTATATTTAATTGCGCACAAGGGGAAGAAAAATGTTCAAAATGTGATAATAGGTTTCCGTTCACGAAGGGTCAAGTTATAGATATCATGTTTACAGCATAAATTACATTGAGTCCTAGCACCGTGAACACATCCTCTGCGAATGATGATAATAATAGTCATTGTCTGGGTTATATAATGTTCCTAAGCGGAATCGTTTCCAGTCCACCCTCAGACGGTGTCGCAGTCACGGCCCTACAGGAGCTGACACCCAAAGACGCCCGTCTTTGCCACATATTCCCACATATTCTAATTGACGGCACAAATACTAAATATTAATATGCCTATGAGCTCCTCCGTGACATTTGACTTTAATATCTTTGTAGTAATTTAAACAGTCAAGTATCAAGTAAACACGTGAATTTAGAGATCTCTTTAATTATCCGCGTAATTATTCCTATTGCTTATAATAAACCAATGTGCACCTGGCTTGACAAATCCTATTTTTATTTGCTTTTGGCTATGGAATTATTAAAAAAAAATACAGAATGAGGAGAATAGGTTAAATATTTCATTATTATGGTGGAAATATATAGAAGAGCCACGGAGTCATATCAAAAATATAAAAGAACATAGATGTGACATTAAAAGAAATGGAATTCTGAATTTAAAAAATGAATTGGGAGATAAATAGCCAGAATTTTGGGAATAAACAGATACAGAACTCTTAGAGAACAAGTAAGAAGAATTCAGAGATCAAAAGTTAGAAAACTGAGATAAAAGAAAAATCTAAAGTCGGAGAAAAGAGGTCAAAATTCTTGCAATCCCAAAATTTAGATTTTTATCTCAAGTTTCTGACTTTTTAGCTCAGAATTTAGATGTTTAGAATCCCGATTGGAAGAATAGACTTTTCATATAAAAATTCCAACTGTTTATCTTTTGCCTTTTGTGTTCATTTTAGAATCTTAACTTCTTCATCCCAAAATTTAGATTTTGATTTCAGAATTTTGACTTTTTTTCCCATCTCAAAATTCTGATAACTTCATCTTAGCATCCTGACTGTTTAATCTTAGAATTTCTATTTTTCTTTCTGAATGCTGACTTTTTGGCTCAGAATTCTTTCTTTTTTCATCTTAGAATCCTGACTATTGATTTTTCTTTCAAAATCTTGTTCTTTTTTTTCTATTTCAGAATTCTTACTATTTCATTAAATCCTTAATGTTTCATTGTAGAATTTAGATTTTCTTTCAGAATCTTGTGTGGTTTTTTTTAATCTCAGAACTTCCGTTTTTTTTTTTTAATCTGAGAATGCCGACTTTTTATCTCAAAATTCTCTTTTTTTTATCTCAGATTCTAGACTTTTTCATCTCAGAATTTCATTTTTCTGAATCTTGGGTTTTTATCTCAGAATCTCTGATTTTTTTCTCAAAATACTTCTTTTTCATCTCGTATTCTAGACGTTTTCACCTTAGAATTTCAATTTTTCTATCAGAATCAGAATCTATCAGAATCTCTGACTTTTTTTTAATCTCCAAATTCTTTTTTTTTTTTTTCATCTCAGGACCTTCACTGTTTCATAGTAGAATTTTCATTTTTCATTTCGAATCCTCATTTCTAACTTTTTTTAATCTCAAATATATGAGTTTTTATCTCAGATTTATTTTCTAATCTTAGAGTTCTGACTTCTGATAGAATTGTAACTTTCCATAAAAGAGTTCAGGGTATCCAAGAGCAAAAGCATGGGGAGGGAGAAAAAACACAAAGTCCTTAGGGGCCTTAACTTTTGGTCTTGGCTTCTTTTTTCATGAGTGTTACTGATAACTTTCTTCAGGTTTTTAGTAGGTTTGAGGGCAGGAAAACCGTTGTACATGTAAAGCGGATGTGACTATCAGTGTATACACATGTAAAGTTTTAAATGAAAAAAAAATCACACTTACAAAAAAATTATTTTCCTTTGTCAAGACGCGAATCGTTTTGTTGC
Source organism: Ranitomeya variabilis (assembly GCF_051348905.1). Classification (NCBI taxonomy): domain Eukaryota; kingdom Metazoa; phylum Chordata; class Amphibia; order Anura; family Dendrobatidae; genus Ranitomeya; species Ranitomeya variabilis. The sequence continues at coordinate 40,093,440 of NC_135232.1, read as the reverse complement.
TATTTTGGAACATGCTCTGTATATTTTTAATAATATGGTTGTATGATTTGAGTAAATTTGTTATTCAGGGCACCAATAAAGCTCGGTGTCAACGCTATAGAAGAGCTAATGGTAGCCATACAGTCAACATCAAATTTTCCACATCCTTGAAAATATTCTCCGCTTTGCACAATTTCTACTTGTTAGAAATGTCCTTGTGCTGGACTGATCAGCTGAAATCTGTAGGGAAGCTTAACAATAAGTGTTCACTTTCTCTACAGTGCCTCCACAGGGAAAATGAGGTATTACACTATTCCTATTAAAATCAATGTGCTATCTAATGCCAGATAGGATAGGTCCTCCAGAAAGAGAGAAACTCATTCTATCATTTTTTCATACCAGGCAAGAGATAAGGATTTAGAATAGAGAACACCCATCTATTAACTCAGAAGTTTCCAATTAAATGCACCAAATAAAACACCCAAAAATGGTCCTGTACATTGTTACAGCGGATTCCTGGTTTCAGAAAACCCCAATTCCACGGCTGCAGTTTGCTGAAAAAACAAAACCATGCTTTACCCACCCTCCGTGGGTCCAGCACTGAGTCTCCACCACGCCTTCCAGTGCATCCAATCAGTGAGCTCCGTGGTTGTAAGTAGGAGCAACTCAGCTCACTGATTGGCTGCAGTGCTGTTGATGTGATATCAAGGCTGCAGTGGAGACTCGGCACCGGACCTGTGGAGGGTGAGTAAAGTTCAGCTTGTTTTTTTTTTTTTGTTTTTTTTTAAACAAACTGTATTCATGGCACAGGGTTTTTCTGAAACTGAAAAAAAAAACACAGTGTAAACGAAACATTTTTTGTTACTTATCACCAAGAACACTAAATTAGAAATGGAAAAAAAAGAGCAAAACATATAAAAACAAAACAAAAGCAAAGTACAAAAAAGCGGTGATTAGCATCTGGCTTTTCTACAGTAAAGGGAGTATAATATATGCTGAGGGGGTCATTTCTATGTTTTTAAGCTCAATTATGTTTGGAAGTTTCATTTAGGTAAAATAAGATTTGGTGCCGACTGTTCCCATTTGCTAAGTAACGCCGTCTGCCGATGGAGGGTCCGGATGTACAATCTGAAATGGGAATCACAGGTCCAGTAGTGAAATAAGCCAGACTTGCAATAAGGTGATTGCCTTACAACTGCCATTTACAAGGTAAACAGATTAAAAAGCATAGCTGCTTTTGCTCCACATTAGCTTCGTCTATATCCAAATGTTCACTCAGACGGCAGTGCAACCCCAGTGTAATTTAGCTGAAAGAAAGGTAATGTAAAGCAAAGCTGTTATGTCTACATGGGAAGAGAAATCCAGAGCCTTAAAGGGGTTGTCTGGTCTAAAACTACAAGTCTGCAGTCACTCTATGTGATAGCTACCCCTATCAGTCCCTGTGGGGCTAGATTTAAACTAATTCCCTAGACTCCTGCCCTGACAAGGGCAGTACACAATTACCCCTAGGCTGAAAGGGCCTGCACTGTCCCTTATATACCCATCCTGATGCGTTTCATCCAATAACAATCATCAGGGGACTAACTTGTGTTCATCATAAACTTCTAAAGTGCTAACTGCTAGATAAATGAGTAAAGTGGGTCCCTCCACTTTCTGCCCTGTTCTGCAGAATTGGCACATCTAATAGATGTGCCTTTTCTGGGGCGGCTGTGGGCTGGTATTTTTAGGCTGGGGGAAGCCAATATCCATGGCCCCTTACCAGCCTGAGAATACCAGCTCCCAGCTGCCTGCTTTAGCAAGGCTGGTTGTCAAAAATGAGGGAGACCCCACTCCGTTTTTTTTTATTATTTAAATTATTTTAAAAAAATGGCATGCGGACCTCTCTATTCTTGATAACCAGCCATAGTAAAGCTGACAGCTGAGGGTTGCTGCCCGCAGCTGTCAGTTTTACCATGCTGGTTGTCAAAAGTAGAGAGGAACCCATGGCATTTATATATTTATTTAGAGCACAGGCGCTGGCTGATGAATACTCCCATCAACCACCACCTCCTCTCAATGTTATCAGCGACAGCAAACGTAGGCTGATGGTAGTATTACTCCCATCAGCCAATGCCTGTGACCAGAGGTAAACTTTTTACCTCTGGTCACAGCTGCTGGCTCACACTGTCATCTGACAGCGTGGGAACCGCAGCTCTCTGACTGGCAGTAATAATCTTACTGCTGATCAGAGCCAGTGTTGCCCCACTGTCATGCAGATGACAGTGTGGCAAACGATAGATGCTCGGGCCCCCATTCATCTGAATGGGGTTCGGGTTCAGGTTTTGGTTGAGGTACTGTTCTGGTACCCAAACCAAACTGTTGTTAACTGTTCGGCCAAACCCACCGGACCCAAACATTCAGGGATTTACCCATCACTATTAGTTATATCAATATTTGAGCCAGTGGGCACTAATTCTATTAACACAGAGAAACACTTCCCTATACCACCAGAGATACTATGTATTAACCACGAAGCTCCTTTAGATTACCAGGACATGGATACCTGTAAACTATCCTGAATTTTCCAAGAATTGGGAATGTCCCAATTTTGAGATAAAACCTTGGAAAAGTCAGATCTTCTGGACCAAAAAGGATGGTTTTTATGTAAAGTGGGAGGTCTGCAGTACTTGGAAGCATTCATGAAGGGGTTGGGTTGGGGCTTTAAAGGAGTTGTCCCAACAGCAGATTATATTTTAATCAATAGATCTTGAAATAATAATAAGTTCCAAAATTCGATGTGTTAAAAAATTATTTCCTGTGCTGAGATAATCCTATTAATGTGCCCCTGCTGTGCATTGCGTAATGGCTGTGTCCGACCATGTAGAGCTGCTCCAGTTCATGGTCAGCTCCTGGCCAGGGGAGAAATAGAAATCACTTATAATAAGTGAGTATACAGACAAAACAGCTTGCCACTGTTGCTTTCTGAGGTAACTCATTTCCTTTCCTGAGGTATCACAGGAGTGAATGTTTCTGCAGCATATCCAGTGCTCTGAGCTCATCATAAATCATGTCTGCCTGTAGGAGCTGAGCTCATTTGTCACTAACTTGACTTATGATGAGCTGAAAGGAGTGGCGTCTTGGTATAAACACTTGTTCCTGTGATAAAACAAGTAAATGAGTTGCAATAGGCAGGGAAATGTGTTACTTCACAAAGGACTGTTACCAGCCCCTGCTTTTTTGACTGTATACTCACTCATGATAAGTGATTTATTCTTCCTCACTGGCCAGGAGATGTGGTATGTGCTGACCATGAACTGGAGCAGCTCTGCATAGTCAAACACTGCCATTACACTGCACGCAGCAGGGGCACATTAGCTCAGCACAGGAACATTTTTTTAAATACATTCAATTGTGGAAGTTATTTTTATTCTAAGATCTATTAATTAAAATGTACTTATTTCGTGGGAACGAAAAATTTCATTTCTCCCAATAGAAATGATGGTGAGTTTGTCAGGGATACAGAAATAACATAGACTAACTAAACCTTAAACCGAACTACAATAAAATGTGCACTACAAAGTGAGTATGATTATAGCTAGAGAAGGAATCTTGCACAGATGACGGATTTTCAATGATGTTCAGATCAGGGGACTGTAAGGGCCATTCTAAAACCTTCAGTATGCACCTTTTGATGTTATCGTGGATTTTGACGTGCGTTTAGGATCTTTATCCATTTGTAGAAGCCATCCTGTTTTCAACTTCAGATTTTTTACAGATGGAGTCATGTTTGCATCAAGAATTTGTTGAAATTTCATTGAATCCATTCTTCCCTCTACCTGTGAAATGCTCCCCATGTCATTGTCTACAGCACAACCCCAAAGCATGATTGATCCACCCTCATGTTTAATGGTTGGCTAAATGTTCCTTTCCTGAAATGTTGTGCTTTTTTCTTCACATCTTTTTTTTGATCATTGCGGCTAAACAGTTTTATTTTAACCTCCTCAGTCCACAGGATTTGTTTTCAAAATGTATGAGGCTTGTTTAGTTGTTCTTCTGCATACGTCTGACACTGAATTTTATGGTGAGGATGCAGGAGAGGTTTTCTTCCATGAAGGCCATATTTGTGCAGGTGACTCTGAAGAGTAGAACAATGTACCACAACTCCAGAGTCTGCTAAATCTTTCTGAAGGTCTTTTGCAGTGAAGCAGGGGTTCTGACTTGCCTCTCTAGCAATCCTTCGAGCAGCTCTGACTGAAATTTTGCTTGGTCGTCCAGACCTTATCTTGACCTAGACTGTTCCTGTTAACTGCCATTTCTTAATTACATTTCAGGCTGAGGAAAGAGCAACTTGAAAATGCTTTGCTATCTCCTTATAGCCTTCTTCTGCTTTGTGGGATGCCAGCATTTTCATTTTCATTGTGCTAGGCAACTTTTTAGAAAAAAAACATGGCTGCTGTTTATTGGCACAAGGTTAGAGGAGGCTGGGTTTTAATAAATAATGGGAAATTAGCATCACCTGGCCTTTCCTAACGACGATAGTGAACAAGTCATAACCCTAACAGACTAATTAAGGTCTGAAACCTTTGTCAAAGTTATCTGAGCACACAAATCTCCAAGGGTGCTAAAACCTTTGCATCTACCCATTTTGCTTTTTGTAATTTTTAAAATGTAAAAAATATTATACATATGTATAATACATATGTATATATAATACAAAGCAAATATGTAATCTTTAACTTTAGGCCTTTTAGAGATCATTTCATCATCAACTTGCTTAGCTGTTCACAATAACAGTAATTTTGACCAGGGGTGCCTCTGTACATTGAGGGCAAATGCAAGATTTCTTCTCAAGCTACAATCACACTCACTTTCCAGGACACATTTTTATATAGGGTGATATAGGGTGATTTAGGGAATAATTAGACCCTCAACGTACGTTAACCCCAAGATTTCCAAATCTTCGAAAGTTTCCTGCTCCAACTTCTAATTAAATGTTGGATAGAGAAAAGATGATTGTTTCCTGTGACACAGCCAGTGGGGTGAGTGGTTCTCATAACCTCCAGGTGCGCGTCGGAGTAACAGTAGGGTGGGAGGTGGCACGTTATCGCTAGGCTCCATTATCACCAGGTGTTTTATTTAGCTACTCCAAACAATTCCAGACAGGAAAGTGGATGTAAAATGCAAGAACACAAGAAATGCGAAAAGATAACACGCGTCTAAATATCCAGAAACATACAAAACATCTTGACCTTGCTTAGCTAATGAACACCTGGGAAGTAAAAGCAATTATCACACTCCACTCACATAGAGTGCATCTGCCGAATACTATGTATTAATATAAACTCTAATTAACGAGATATTTAAAGTGATACTTTCATGATTAAAGGAAAAACGTTCATTTCGACTTATGGGGGAGGAAAGTGAAATGTGGATCTCTGGAAAAGCAAGTCTAATTTTTCAGCTGTTGGCCACGTCTGGTATTACAGCTCAGATCTATTCAATAATGGATGCGACCTACGGACAAGAATGGAGCAGTTTTTTGGAAAAAAAACATAATTTTTCCTACGCTTAGCAAGGTTTATGCCTAAGGAAGAACTCCACAAGGTTTTATAAAACACCAGTTAATAAAAAAAACTGGTGCTCGTCTATGATGTTGTGGATTTGCAAAGTTAAATTCATGGGACATCTACAACAACATCTGCTGCAAAACTTGCATGCGAGACAGCAGATTCATAGCACTATCTGGCCAATTTAAAGGGGTTTCCAGGCTTGGGGCTCAAGTCATTCAGGATTCTCTGGGAGCGGGCAGGTGCATGACCCTAAGTAGCTGATTTGCATACATGCGATCACTTGCCGACTAGACTTGCATTTGCATTGATCAAGGCCATACACGTCTAGTTGGAATGTGGCTGTAAGTAGGCAAATTGCATATTTACAATCATGTAATGGCCCATTCCCAGCACCAGAGGGTCATGAAAGCCTCCACGGTGTGCTCTGTGATATTCACTTGAGCCGCGAGCCTGGACAACCCCTTAAAAGATTGTCTGTCCTCCATGAGATTAGGAGTGAATGGAAAAAAGAGTATGAGTGACAGACAGAGGTAATTTATAGCCGGGTCTCCCACCATCCAGAGTCAGTTGCAGAGGTTTTGAGTAGTAAGGAAGAACTTACTGTTAATTAGCAGAGGGCAACAGATGAGTGGATAAAATCTTAAAGACATTGTGATCTGTGTGTTGAGGGAAGAACCAATTACCCCTGTGACTGTTTCGGGCGGCATGGAAAATAGAGGAGGAAGAGACAGCCCAGAGTGAGTAAGTCCCTTTACAGGAGACAGTTGTCAGTGGAGGGTAAATGCATACTGCCTAATGTAGCTGCACCAACCAAAATGAGCAAAACAGGGAGAGCGCATGAGCGCATGTACTACCTAAATTATCTACTACTGCCAGAGCCAGTAGAGCACAGCCAGTGAGTACAGAGACACAGAGAGCTGCACCTGAAGCAGCCAGCGAGCAGAAGAGAGGTGAAAGTGTTGTGAGGAGGACGAAGATCTGAAGTGCACATACAGGAGGGGAACTTCCGATTGTGCAAGTAACACTGTGAGGGTCTGGAGTGCAGAGAGCGACAGATGCAGATAAAGAGCAGTTGCAAAAAAAGAGTGAACGTCACTGGAATCAAAGATAAGTGATTGCCATTGAAGAGCAGGCATAAATTCTAGTGGCAAGATCAGGCGCATCAGGAAAGGTGGATAAACCAGATCCTATACCGGGGTGGACAATTCATCTGTGCAGCTGCACAGCTACTGTACTATACAGAACTATGGTACAGCAACAGGCCCATATACTGTTCTTGCACAGAGGCCCTTTTCTGTGTGTGTCCAGCCGTGAGACTGCACACTGTATATCTTTAGAAAAATTCTGCTCTTCTGCAATGTTAATATTAAAAGTGCCTCCATATTGGATGACCGCAAATAAAGCCACTTGAACAGTTCCTTATCATTTAGTTTCTTGTCGGATAGAAAGTGTATGCACAGTACGGAGGGCGCAGTGATATCCTGTCTGTCTCCTCTAACATCAAACCTGTTCAACTCTAAGCTACTGAATATTCTACAAATCTTAATAACAATGAAGAGTATTATGAATCCTAAAATCTGTACTGACAATGGATCAGCATATGCTTGTGAAAGATGTGAGGCTCGGAATTGTGAAGAATTCTGAAAACAGCTCCGGAGTATAATACAGGTTGTAACTCAGGATCAGAAGAGGATCAGTATAGTTCCCAACCATCCTGGATTCAGCAGGACTATCTCAATTTAAGGACTTTTGTCACAGCTTCTAACACTCACCTCCCTCTGATGTCATGATATCTCTGTAGCTCCTCCTCCTTGGGTGTGGGGCAGTATCTCTCTCCTCAGTGCATAAATAGAATTATTCTTCTATGATTGGGTCTCCAAACCCAAAATGATAAACATAGGAGAATTTGGTAATCTTTACTTGTAATGCATGAAGTGAACCCAGAAGCAAGTTATACATGTCCATAGAGATACATTGTATATAACAATGTATTTCTATGTTCCCTGTATACTAGAGGTAAAAAAGTCAGATTTTTTTGTTACTCTATAACTACAAAAAAAATTAACAAAGTAATGTCATTTAAAGGATCAGTACAGGATACGTAATGTAATGTATATACATAGTGACTGCACCAGCAGAATAGTGAGTGCAGCTCTGGAGTATAATACAGGATGTAACTCAGGATCAGTATGTGATCAGTAATGTAATGTATGTACACAGTGACTGCACCAGCAGAATAGTGAGTGCAGCTCTGGAGTATAATACAGGATGTAACTCAGGATCAGTATGTGATCAGTAATGTAATGTATGTACACAGTGACTGCACAAGCAGAATAGTGAGTGCAGCTCTGGAGTATAATACAGGATGTAACTCAGGATCAGTGTGTGATCAGTAATGTAATGTATGTACACAGTCACTGCACCAGCAGAATAGTGAGTGCAGCTCTAGTGTATAATACAGGATGTAACTCAGGATCAGTAATGTAATGTATGTACACAGTGACTGCACCAGCAGAATAGTGAGTGCAGCTCTAGTGTATAATACAGGATGTAACTCAGGATCAGTAATGTAATGTATGTACACAGTGACTGCACCAGCAGAAAAGTGAGTGCAGCTCTGGGGTATAATACAGGATGTAACTCAGGATCAGTAATGTAATGTATGTACACAGTGACTGCACCAGCAGAATAGTGAGTGCAGCTCTGGAGTATAATACAGGATGTAACTCAGGATCAGTAATGTAATGGATGTACGCAGTGACTGCACCAGCAGAATAGTGAGTGCAGCTCTGGGGTATAATACAGGATGTAACTCAGGATCAGTACAGGATCAGTAATGTAATGTATGTACAGATTGACTGCAACAACAGAATAGTGAGTGCAGCTCTGAAGTATAATACAGGATGTAACTCGGGATCAGTACAGGATCAGTAATGTAATGTATGTACACAGTGACTGCACCAGCAGAATAGTGAGTGCAGCTCTGGGGTATAATACAGGATGTAACTCAGGATCAGTAATGTAATGTATGTACACAGTGACTGCACCAGCAGAATAGTGAGTGCAGCTCTGGGGTATAATACAGGATGTGTTATGATGCGGTGACCTTGGAGCCGCATGAAACTTTCTCTGGAGTAGGTGGAAACTATACTGACCGCAGATCCTAAACTAACACCGCAACTAGAAGTAGCCGTGGGGTGTGCCTAAAAACCCTAGACACCTCGACACAGCCGGAGGACTAAATACCCCTATAGATGGAAATAGGAATAATACCTTGCCTCAGAGCAGAACCCCAAAGGATAGGCAGCCCCCACGAATATTGACTGTGAGTAGGAGAAGAAAATACACATGCAGGCAGAAAACAAGATTTAGCAAAAGAGGCCACTCTAGCTAAATAGGAAAGGATAGGACAGAATACTAAGCGGTCAGTATTAAAACCCTTCAAAAAATATCCACAGCAGATAATACAAAAAATTCCACAATCTAACTAAAGACGTGGAATGAATATCTGCAACCCCAGAGAATCCAACAAGACTGAGAAAATACTGAAACAATCTAAGCCGGACAAGAAAACACAAAAGAATAGCACTGAATCATGAAGCACACAGCATGTGTGCCACAGGAAAAAAAAACAGACACTTATCTTTGCTGATTTGGCAGAAAGGCACGAGGAACCAGGCAGAGGTCCAACACCTCCCAACAACAATTGACAACTGGCAAGGACTAATGAATCCTGCACACCTAAATACCCCAGTCAGAATTGCAATCAGCAGAAACACCTGACCAGGACTGCAACTCACGGACAACTGCATTAACACCTACCACCACCGGAGGGAACCCAAAAGCAGAATCCACAACAGTACCCCCCCATTGAGGAGGGGTCACCGAACCCTCAACAGCACCCCCAGGCCGATCAGGACGAGCCAGATGAAAGGCACGGACCAAATCAGCAGCATGGACATCAGAAGCAAAAACCCAAGAATTATCCTCCTGGCCATAACCCTTCCATTTGACAAGGTACTGAAGCCTCCGCCTCGAAAAACGAGAATCCAAAATCTTCTCAACCACATACTCCAACTCCCCATCAACCAACACAGGGGCCGGAGGATCAACAGAGGGAACAACGGGCACCACATATTTCCGCAATAAAGATCTATGGAAGACATTATGGATAGCAAAAGAGGCCGGAAGCGCCAATCGAAAAGACACCAGATTAATAATCCCAGAAATCCTATAAGGACCAATAAACCGAGGCTTAAACTTAGGGGAAGAAACCTTCATAGGAACATGACGGGAAGACAACCAAACCAGATCCCCAACCCGAAGCCGGGAACCAACACACCGACGACGGTTAGCAAAACGTTGAGCCTCCTCCTGAGACAACACCAAATTGTCCACCACATGAGCCCAAATATGCTGCAACCTGTCAACCACAGAATCCACACCAGGACAGTCAGAAGGCTCAACCTGCCCAGAAGAAAAACGAGGATGAAAACCAAAATTACAAAAGAAAGGCGAAACCAAAGTAGCTGAACTAGCCCGATTATTAAGGGCAAACTCGGCCAATGGCAAAAAGGCCACCCAATCATCCTGATCAGCAGACACAAAGCATCTCAAATAGGTCTTCAAGGTCTGATTAGTTCGCTCGGTTTGGCCATTTGTCTGAGGATGAAATGCAGAAGAAAAAGACAAATCAATGCCCAGCCTAGCACAAAAGGCCCGCCAAAACCTAGAAACAAACTGGGAACCTCTGTTGGACACAATATTCTCCGGAATACCATGCAAACGAACCACATGCTGAAAAAACAACGGAACCAAATCTGAAGAGGAAGGCAATTTAGGCAAAGGCACCAAATGAACCATCTTAGAAAACAGGTCACAAACAACCCAGATAACCGACATCCTCTGGGAAACCGGAAGATCAGAAATAAAATCCATAGAAATATGCGTCCAGGGCCTCTCAGGGACCGGCAATGGCAAAAGTAACCCACTAGCACGGGAACAACAAGGCTTGGCCCACGCACAAGTCCCACAGGACTGCACAAAAGAACGCACATCACGTGACAAGGAAGGCTGTCATGTTCTCAATGGCAAGAGAACATAGCATCAGCATATATAGGAACTAGCTCTTGGAAGATGGGAACTGAGCTGACCATGAACTAAACCTAACGCACAACTAGCAGTGGCCGGGTAGCATGCCTACGTTGATTCTAGATGCCCAGCACCAGCCGGAGGACTAAATAATGCTAGCAGAGGAAAATATTAGTCCTAGCTCACCTCTAGAGAAATACCCCGAAAGGAGACAGAGGCCCCCCACATGTATTGGCGGTGAATTAAGATGAAATAACAAACGTAGTATGAAAATAGGTTTAGCAAATTTGAGGTCCACTTACTACATAGCAGAAGACAGAAAGGACACTTTCATGGTCAGCTGAAAACCCTATCAAAACACCATCCAGAAATTACTTTAAAACTCTGGCATTAACTCATAACACCAGAGTGGCAATTCCTGTTCACAAGAGCTTTCCAGACACAGTAACGAAACTTCAGCTGTGAACTGGAACAAAAATGCAAAAACAAACATGGACAAGAGTCCAACTTATCTAGTAGTTGTCTAGGAGCAGGAACAAGCACAGAGAGGCTTCTGATAACATTGTTGACCGGCAAGCAACTAACAGAGCAGCAAGGTTATATAGCGACTCCCACATCTTGATGGGAACAGGTGAACAGAGAAGATGACAACACCAGTTCAATTCCACCAGTAGCCACCGGGGGAGCCCAGAATCCAAATTCACAACAGTACCCCCCCCTCAAGGAGGGGGCACCGAACCCTCACCAGAACCACCAGGGCGATCAGGATGGGCCCTATGAAAGGCACGAACCAGATCAGAGGCATGAACATCAGATGCATTCACCCAAGAATTATCCTCCTGGCCGTATCCCTTCCACTTGACCAGATACTGGAGTCTCCGTCTGGAAACACGAGAGTCTAAGATTTTCTCCACAACGTACTCCAACTCACCCTCAACCAACACCGGAGCAGGAGGCTCAACGGAAGGCACAACCGGTACCTCATACCTGCGCAATAATGACCGATGAAAAACGTTATGAATAGAAAAGGATGCAGGGAGGTCCAAACGGAAGGAAACAGGGTTAAGAATCTCCAATATCTTATACGGGCCGATGAACCGAGGCTTAAACTTAGGAGAAGAGACCCTCATAGGGACAAAACGAGAAGACAACCACACCAAATCCCCAACACAAAGCCGAGGACCAACACGACGGTGGCGGTTGGCAAAAAGCTGAGTCTTCTCCTGGGACAACCTCAAATTGTCCACCACCTGCCCCCAGATCTGATGCAATCTCTCCACCACAGCATCCACTCCAGGACAATCCGAAGTTTCCACCTGACCAGAGGAAAATCGAGGATGAAACCCCGAATTACAGAAAAACGGGGACACCAAAGTGGCAGAGCTGGCCCGATTATTGAGAGCGAACTCCGCCAATGGCAAAAAAGCAACCCAATCATCCTGGTCAGCAGACACAAAACACCTCAGATATGTCTCCAGGGTCTGATTAGTCCGCTCGGTCTGGCCATTCGTCTGAGGATGGAAAGCGGACGAAAAAGATAAATCTATGCCCATCCTAGCACAGAATGCCCGCCAAAATCTAGACACGAATTGGGTCCCTCTGTCAGAAATGATATTCTCAGGAATACCATGCAAACGAACAACATTTTGAAAAAACAGAGGAACCAACTCGGAAGAAGAAGGCAACTTGGGCAGAGGAACCAAATGGACCATCTTAGAGAAACGGTCACACACCACCCAGATGACAGACATCTTCTGAGAAACAGGCAGATCTGAAATAAAATCCATCGAGATGTGCGTCCAAGGCCTCTTAGGAATAGGCAAGGGCAACAATAATCCACTAGCCCGAGAGCAACAAGGCTTGGCCCGAGCACAAACGTCACAAGACTGCACAAAGCCTCGCACATCTCGTGACAGGGAAGGCCACCAGAAGGACCTTGCCACCAAATCCCTGGTACCAAAAATGCCAGGATGACCTGCCAACGCAGAAGAATGAACCTCAGAGATGACTCTACTGGTCCAATCATCAGGAACAAACAGTTTATCAGGTGGGCAACGATCCGGTCTATCCGCCTGAAACTCCTGCAAGGCCCGCCGCAGGTCTGGAGAAACGGCTGACAATACCACTCCATCCTTAAGGATACCTGTGGGCTCAGAGTTACCAGGCGAGTCAGGCTCAAAACTCCTAGAAAGGGCATCCGCCTTAACATTCTTAGAACCCGGTAGGTATGACACCACAAAATTAAACCGAGAGAAAAATAATGACCAGCGCGCCTGTCTAGGATTCAGGCGCCTGGCGGTCTCAAGATAAATCAAGTTTTTGTGGTCAGTCAATACCACCACCTGATGTCTGGCCCCCTCAAGCCAATGGCGCCACTCCTCAAAAGCCCACTTCATGGCCAAAAGCTCCCGATTCCCAACATCATAATTCCGCTCAGCGGGCGAAAATTTACGGGAAAAGAAGGCACAAGGCCTCATCACGGAGCAGTCAGAACTCTTCTGCGACAACACTGCCCCAGCTCCGATCTCAGAAGCGTCGACCTCAACCTGAAAAGGTAGAGCAACATCAGGCTGACGCAACACAGGGGCAGAGGAAAAACGGCGCTTAAGCTCCCGAAAGGCCTCCACAGCGTCAGGGGACCAATCAGCAACATCAGCACCCTTCTTAGTCAAATCGGTCAATGGCTTAGCAATATCCGAAAAACCAGCAATAAATCGACGATAAAAGTTAGCAAAGCCCAAAAATTTCTGAAGACTCTTAAGAGAAGAGGGCTGCGTCCAATCACAAATAGCTTGAACCTTGACAGGATCCATTTCAATGGAAGAGGGAGAAAAAATATATCCCAAAAAGGAAATCCTCTGTACCCCAAAAACACACTTAGAACCCTTCACACACAAAGAATTAGACCGCAAAACCTGGAAAACCCTCCTGACTTGCTGGACATGAGAGTCCCAGTCATCCAAAAAAATCAGAATATCATCCAGATACACAATCATAAATTTATCCAAATAATCGCGAAAAATATCATGCATAAAGGACTGGAAAACTGACGGAGCATTTGAAAGACCAAAAGGCATCACTAAATACTCAAAGTGGCCCTCGGGCGTATTAAATGCGGTTTTCCACTCATCCCCCTGCCTGATTCGCACCAAATTATACGCCCCACGAAGGTCAATCTTAGAGAACCACTTGGCCCCCTTTATGCGAGCAAACAAATCAGTCAGCAACGGCAATGGGTATTGATATTTTACAGTGATTTTATTCAAAAGCCGATAATCGATACATGGTCTCAAAGAGCCGTCTTTTTTTGACACAAAGAAAAAACCGGCTCCTAAGGGAGATGACGATGGACGAATATGTCCCTTTTCCAAGGACTCCTTTATATATTCTCGCATAGCAGCATGTTCAGGCACAGACAAATTAAATAAACGACCCTTTGGGTATTTACTACCCGGGATTAAATCTATGGCACAATCGCACTCTCGGTGCGGAGGTAATGAACCAAGCTTGGATTCTTCAAAGACGTCACGATAGTCAGACAGGAACTCAGGAATTTCAGAGGGAATAGATGATGAAATGGAAACCACAGGTACATCCCCATGAGCCCCCTTACATCCCCAGCTCAACACAGACATAGCTTTCCAGTCGAGGACTGGGTTGTGAGATTGCAGCCAAGGCAATCCTAGCACCAAATCATCATGTAGATTATGCAGCACCAGAAAGCGAATAATCTCCTGGTGATCCGGATTAATACGCATAGTTACTTGTGTCCAGTATTGTGGTTTATTATTAGCCAATGGGGTGGAGTCAATCCCCTTCAGAGGAATAAGAGTCTCCAAAGGCTCTAAATCATACCCACAGCGTTTGGCAAAAGACCAATCCATAAGACTCAAAGCGGCGCCAGAGTCGACATAGGCGTCCGTGGTAATAGATGACAAAGAGCAAATCAGGGTCACAGATAGAATAAACTTAGACGGTAAGGTGCAAATGGAAACAGATTTATCAAGCTTTTTAGTGCGCTTAGAGCATGCTGATATAACATGAGTAGAATCACCACAATAGAAACACAACCCATTTTTCCGTCTAAAATTCTGCCGCTCGCTTCGGGACAGAATTCTATCACACTGCATACTCTCTGGCGACTTCTCAGTGGACACCGCCAGATGGTGCACTGGTTTGCGCTCCCGCAAACGCCTATCGATCTGAATAGCCATTGTCATGGACTCATTCAGACCCGCAGGCACAGGGAACCCCACCATAACATCCTTAATGGCATCAGAGAGACCCTCTCTGAAAGTCGCCGCCAGGGCGCACTCATTCCACTGAGTAAGCACAGACCATTTACGGAATCTTTGACAGTAAATTTCCGCTTCATCTTGCCCCTGAGATAGGGACCTCAAAGTTTTTTCTGCCTGAAGCTCCAAATGAGGTTCGTCATAAAGCAACCCCAAGGCCAGAAAAAACGCATCCACATTGAGCAACGCAGGATCCCCTGGTGTCAATGAAAAAGCCCAGTCTTGAGGGTCGCCCCGGAGCAAGGAAATCACAATCCTGACCTGCTGTGCAGGGTCTCCGGCAGAGCGAAATTTCAGGGACAAAAATAATTTGCAATTATTTCGAAAATTCTGAAACCCAGATCTATTCCCCGAGAAAAATTCCGGCAAAGGAATTCTCGGCTCAGATACAGGTGCATGACAAACAAAGTCTTGCAAATTTTGTACCTTCGTGGCGAGATTATTCAAACCTGCAGTTACACTCTGAAGATCCATTACAAACAGGTGGACACAGAGCCATTCAAAGATTAGAAGGAGAAAAAAAAAAAAAAAAAAATTCTCAGCAGACTTCTTATTTCTCTCCTTTCTCAGCCAAGGATTTTAACCCTTTAGTGGTCCGGTCAAACTGTCATGTTCTCAATGGCAAGAGAACATAGCATCAGCATATATAGGAACTAGCTCTTGGAAGATGGGAACTGAGCTGACCATGAACTAAACCTAACGCACAACTAGCAGTGGCCGGGTAGCATGCCTACGTTGATTCTAGATGCCCAGCACCAGCCGGAGGACTAAATAATGCTAGCAGAGGAAAATATTAGTCCTAGCTCACCTCTAGAGAAATACCCCGAAAGGAGACAGAGGCCCCCCACATGTATTGGCGGTGAATTAAGATGAAATAACAAACGTAGTATGAAAATAGGTTTAGCAAATTTGAGGTCCACTTACTACATAGCAGAAGACAGAAAGGACACTTTCATGGTCAGCTGAAAACCCTATCAAAACACCATCCAGAAATTACTTTAAAACTCTGGCATTAACTCATAACACCAGAGTGGCAATTCCTGTTCACAAGAGCTTTCCAGACACAGTAACGAAACTTCAGCTGTGAACTGGAACAAAAATGCAAAAACAAACATGGACAAGAGTCCAACTTATCTAGTAGTTGTCTAGGAGCAGGAACAAGCACAGAGAGGCTTCTGATAACATTGTTGACCGGCAAGCAACTAACAGAGCAGCAAGGTTATATAGCGACTCCCACATCTTGATGGGAACAGGTGAACAGAGAAGATGACAACACCAGTTCAATTCCACCAGTAGCCACCGGGGGAGCCCAGAATCCAAATTCACAACAGAAGGCCACCAAAAGGACCTACCAACCAAATCTCTGGTACCAAAAATACCAGGATGACCAGCCAACACGGAACAGTGAACCTCAGAAATCACTCTACTAGTCCATCTGTCAGGAACAAACAATTTCCCCACAGGACAGCGGTCAGGTCTGTCAGCCTGAAATTCCTGAAGAACCCGCCGTAAATCAGGGGAAATTCATTCAGAATGCCGACCGGTTCAAGGACCTCAGGAGAATCAGGCAAAAAACTCCTAGAAAGGGCATCAGCCTTAATATTCTTAGAACCCGACATCAAAACGGGAAAAAAACAAGGACCATCGAGCCTGTCTAGGACTCAGCCGTTTGGCAGACTCCAGGTAAATCAGATTCTTATGATCAGTCAGGACCACAATGCGGTGCTTAGCTCCCTCAAGCCAATGTCGCCACTCCTCAAACGCCCACTTCATAGCCAACAACTCCCGACTGCCGACATCATAATTGCATTCAGCAGGCGGAAACTTGCGGGAGAAGAAGGCACACGGTTTCATCAAGGAACCCACAGAATCCCTCTGAGACAAAACGGCCCCTGCCCCAATCTCAGAGGTGTCAATCTCAACCTGAAACGGAAGGGAAACATCCGGTTGGCGCAACACCGGAGCAGAAGTAAATCGGCGTTTAAGCTCCTGAAAGGCAGAGACAGCCGCAGAGGACCAATTCGCCACATCAGCGCCTTTCTTCGTCAAATCGGTCAAGGGTTTAACCACGCTGGAGAAATTAGCAATGAAACGGCGATAAAAATTTGCAAAACCCAAAAATTTCTGAAGGCTCTTCACGGATGTGGGTTGAATCCAATCATAAATGGCCTGAACCTTAACCAGATCCATCTCCATAGATGAGGGAGAAAAAATGAAGCCCAAAAAAGAAACCTTCTGCACCCCAAAGAGGCACTTAGACCCCTTCACAAAGCATTGTCACAAAGGATCTGAAATACCATCCTGACCTGTTCCACATGAGACTCCCAATCATCGGAAAAAATCAAAATATCGTCCAAATATACAATCAAGAATTTATCAATATAAGTCCGGAAGATATCATGCATGAAGGATTGAAAAACCGATGGAGCATTAGTGAGCCCGAATGGCATCACAAGGTATTCAAAATGGCCTTCCCGCGTATTAAACACAGTTTTCCATTCATCACCCTGTATAATACGAACAAGATTATATGCCCCCCGAAGGTCAATCTTAGTAAACCAACTAGCCCCCTTAATCCTAGCAAACAAATCAGAAAGCAAAGGTAAAGGGTATTGAAACTTGACCGTGATCTTATTCAAGAGGCGATAATCAATACAAGGTCTCAAGGAGCCATCCTTCTTAGCAACAAAAAAAAATCCCGCTCCCAACGGTGAAGAAGATGGACGAATATGCCCTTTCTCCAAAGACTCCTTAACATAACTCCGCATGGCGGTATGTTCAGGCACAGACAGGTTGAAAAGTCGGCCCTTAGGAAACTTACTGCCTGGAATTAAGTCAATCGCACAATCACAGTCCCTGTGCGGTGGAAGGGAACTGGACTTGGGCTCATCGAATACATCCTGAAAATCAGACAAAAACTCTGGAATTTCAGAAGAGGAAGAAGAGGAGATTGACATCAAAAGAACATCATTATGACTCCCCTGACAACCCCAACTAGTCACAGACATAGACTTCCAATCTAACACAGGATTATGTACCTGCAACCACGGAAAACCCAGCACGATAACATCATGCAAATTATGCAACACCAGAAATCGACAATCTTCCTGATGGGCTGGCACCATGTGCATGGTCACCTGTGTCCAAAACTGAGGCTTATTTTTAGCGAAAGGTGTAGCATCAATCCCCCTTAAAGGAATAGGGTTCTGCAAAGACTGCAAGGGAAAACCACAACGCCTGGCAAACTCAAAATCCATTAAGTTCAAGGCGGCACCTGAATCCACAAACGCCATGACAGAAAATGATGACAATGAGCAGATCAAGGACACCGATAACAGAAATTTAGGTTGTACAGTACTGATAGTAAATGAACTAGCGATCCTTTTTGTCCGCTTAGGGCAGACTGAAATGACATGAGAAGCGTCGCCACAATGACTTTGCTCTAAGGACGACGCCACAGCGCGCACAGTTTGATGCTCCCGCAAGCGCCGATCAATCTGAATGGCCAGAGACATAGAATCACTCAGACCGGAAGGCATGGGAAACTACACCATAACATCTTTAACGGATTCAGAAAGACCCTTTCTGAAAATTGCCGCCAAAGCATCATCATTCTATTTAGTCAACACAGACCATTTTCTAAATTTCTGACAATACAATTCTGCCGCCTCTTGACCCTGAAACAGGGCCAACAAGGTCTTCTCCGCTTGATCCACAGAATTCGGTTCATCATATAATAATCCTAAAGCCTGAAAAAAGGAGTCTACATTAAGCAAATCAGGATTCCCAGATTCCAGGGAAAATGCCCAATCCTGTGGATCACCACGCAGCAGGGAGATGACGATTTTAACCTGCTGAATGGAATCACCGGAGGATCGAGGTCTCAAAGCAAAAAACAGTTTACAATTGTTTTTAAAACTCAAAAATTTGGACCTGTCACCAAAAAACAAATCAGGAGTAGGAATCTTCGGTTCTAAAACAGGAGTCTGAACAATATAATCAGAAATACCCTGTACCCTAGCAGCAAGCTGGTCTACACGAGAAGCTAATTCCTGAACGTCCATGCTAGCACAAGACTCCTCAGCCACCCATAGATAAAGAGGGAAGAAAAGACAAAACAGACTGCAGAAAAAAAATTGGCTCAACACCTTTCTTCCCTTCTTCTGAGATGCATTTAGCTCATTATTGGCCAGTTGTACTGTTATGATCCGGTGACCTTGGAGCCGCATGAAACTTTCTCTGGAGTAGGTGGAAACTATACTGACCGCAGATCCTGAACTAACACCGCATCTAGAAGTAGTCATGGGGTGTGCCTAAAAACCCTAGACACCTCGACACAGCCGGAGGACTAAATACCCCTATAGATGGAAATAGGAATACTACCTTGCCTCAGAGCAGAACCCCAAAGGATAGGCAGCCCCCACGAATATTGACTGTGAGTAGGAGAAGAAAAGACACATGCAGGCAAAAAACAAGATTTAGCAAAAGAGGCCACTCTAGCTAAATAGGAAAGGATAGGACAGAATACTAGGCAGTCAGTATTAAAACCCTTCAAAAAATATCCACAGCAGATAATACAAAAAATTCCACAATCTAACTAAAGACGTGGAATGAATATCTGCAACCCCAGAGAATCCAACAAGACTGAGAAAATACTGAAACAATCTAAGCTGGACAAGAAAACACAAAAGAATAGCACTGAATCATGAAGCACACAGCATGTGTGCCACAGAAAAAATAACCAGACACTTATCTTTGCTGATTTGGCAGAAAGGCAGGAGGAACCAGGCAGAGGTCCAACACCTCCCAACAACAATTGACAACTGGCAAGGACTAATGAATCCTGCACGCCTAAATACCCCAGTCAGAACTGCAATCAGCAGAAACACCTGACCAGGACTGCAACTCAGGGACAACTGCATTACCGCCTACCACCACCGGAGGGAACCCAAAAGCAGAATTCACAACAAGGATGTAACTCAGGATCAGTAATGTAATGTATGTACACAATGACTGCACCAGCAGAATAGTGAGTGCAGCTCTGGGGTATAATACAGGATGTAACTCAGGATCAGTACAGGATCAGTAATGTTATGTATGTACACAGCGACTGCACCAGCAGAATAGTGAGTGCAGCTCTGGGGTATAATACAGGATGTATCTCAGGATCAGTACAGGATCAGTAATGTAATGTATGTACATAGTGACTGCACCAGCAGAATACTGAGTGCAGCTCTGGGGTATAATACAGGATGTAACTCAGGATCAGTACAGGATCAGTAATGTAATGTATGTACACAGTGACTTCACCAGCAGAATAGTGAGTGCAGCTCTGGAGCATAATACAGGATGTAACTCAGGATGCGTACAGTATCACTAATGTTATGTATGTACACAGCGACTGCACCAGCAGAATAGTGAGTGCAGCTCTGGGGTATAATACAGGATGTATCTCAGGATCAGTACAGGATCAGTAATGTAATGTATGTACACAGTGACTGCAATAGCAGAATAGTGAATGCAGCTCTGGGGTATAATACATGATGTAGCTCAGGATCAGTACAGGATCAATAGTGTAATGTATGTACACAGTGACTGCACCAGCAAAATAGTGAGTGCAGCTCTGGAGTATAATACAGGATGTAACTCAGGATCAGTAATGCAATGTATGTACACAGTGACTGCACCAGCAGAATAGTGAGTGCAGCTCTGGAGTATAATACAGGATGTAACTCAGGATTAGTAATGTAATGTATGTACGCAGTGACTGCACCAGCAGAATAGTGAGTGCAGCTCTGGGGTATAATACAGGAGGTAACTCAGGATCAGTAATGTAATGTATGTACACAGTGACTCCACCAGCAGAATAGTGAGTGCAGCTCTGGAGTATAATACATAATGGAGCTCAGGATCAGTACAGGATCAGTAATGTATGTACACAGTGACTGCACCAGCAGAATAGTGAGTGCAGCTCTGGAGAATAATACAGGATGTAACTCAGGATCAGTAATATAATGTATGTATACAGTGACTGCACCAGTAGAATAGTGAGTGCAGCTCTGGGGTATAATACAGGATGTAACTCAGGATCAGTACAGGATCAGTAATGCAAAGTATTTATAAAATAACCAAAGCTATATATTAGTTCCTATCAGCACTTATTAATATGCAGCATACAAGCCTTGGAGACATAATAGTGATGTATAAATATACATTATATGGATTTATGTTACAGAACCCAGTTTTGTGCTTATAAATAGAAATCCTTTCTTGTATTGATAGTGCCGTGCAGTGTGTGACGCAGTGATTGTCCTCTTATATTGGGGACACCTGACTTCTATTTATACCATGTGCAGAAGTGGAAACTAAACCGAAAACGCCGCCTTCTGCAATTAATCTAATTTTAAGATGTAATACTATTCTTTGTATTGTGACACATTATACCTTTTTCATTGCAAAAATGTAATACCCAGAATAAGTTGTTCTTTACTAAAAGTCGCATCTGTCTCACCTTAAAGACCAAATACCAAAATACACATGCAGGTGCACAGCTAGACAGGGGTCAATGGCAGCAGTGATGCACTGGTATCAGGGCTTAAGGGGGTAATGACTCCTCTGCCACATAAGAAGATACCTTAGTAGGTTCGGGCCCCTGTTACCGATGACATTAGGGCCCAAGTGTAGATGTTACATCTCTGTATACATCATGTGCATGTCATGAGAGCAGATTTGTTGACAACTTATAAAAAAAACAACCAAAATGTATCAATAATAATTTTGTTCTCTTTGTATCCCCAAGGATCCATTGGACCTCTATAACAATGACGGTGCCCTCATAACAATGTCAGCCACAGTGCCTCTATAGCAATCACAATGCCCCATAACAGTGTCAGCCACAGTGCCTCTATAGCAATCACAATGCCCCATAACAGTGTCAGCCACAGTGCCTCTAAAACAATGACAGTGCCCTCATAACAGTGTCAGCCACAGTGCCTCTATAACAATGACAGTGCCCCATAACAGTGTCAGCCACAGTGCCTCTATAACAATGACAGTGCCCCATAACAGTGTCCCCCACAATGCCTCTATAAGAATGACAGTGCCCCATAACAGTGTCAGCCACAGTGCCTGTATAGCAATCAGTTGTCCATAACAGTGTCAGCCACAGTGCCTATATAACAATGACAGTGCCCTCATAACAGTGTCAGCCACAGTGCCTCTATAACAATGACAGTGCCCTCATAACAGTGTCAGCCACAGTGCCTCTATAACAATGACAGTGCCCTCATAACAGTGTCAGCCACAGTGCCTCTATAACAATGACAGTGCCCTCATAACAGTGTCAGCCACAATGCCTCTATAGCAATCACAGTTGTCCATAACAGTGTCAGCCACAGTGCCTCTAAAACAATGACAGTGCCCTCATAACAGTGTCAGCCACAGTGCCTCTATAACAATGACAGTGCCCTCATAACAGTGTCAGCCACAATGCCTCTATAGCAATCACAGTTGTCCATAACAGTGTCAGCCACAGTGCCTCTAAAACAATGACAGTGCCCTCATAACAGTGTCAGCCACAATGCCTCTATAGCAATCACAGTTGTCCATAACAGTGTCAGCCACAGTGCCTCTAAAACAATGACAGTGCCCTCATAACAGTGTCAGCCACAGTGCCTCTATAGCAATCACAGTTGTCCATAACAGTGTCAGCCACAGTGCCTCTATAACAATGACAGTGCCCCATAACATTGTCCGCCACAATGCCTCTATAAGAATGACAGTGCCCCATAACAGTGTCAGCCACAGTGCCTCTATAACAATGACAGTGCCCCATAACATTGTCCGCCACAATGCCTCTATAAGAATGACAGTGCCCCATAACAGTGTCAGCCACAGTGCCTCTATAACAATGACGGTGTGCTACAGTGCCAGACACAATGTCTCTATAACAAAGGTAGTGCCAGACTGTATAACAATGCCAGTGTTACATAACAATGCTAATAACCACAGTGCCTCCAGTACGCTGCCAGTCACAGCTATAGAGCCTCTTTTAAATGCCAACCACAGTATCCCTTGTATTACTCGGGGGATTCATGGCAGTGTTGGTGGTTCACGTATAACATTAGGGTCTGTACATCCCTTCATGCACATGCTCCTGTGCACACGGCAGGGACCCATGCTGGTCCTTGCTGCCATCACTGGGGAACCTATGAAAACACAGTGACATGGAGGAGAGCCTCCAGGAATCGTGAAGGTCTACCTTCATTTTATGAGTGTGTATAGATTTCTACCAGTCTATGAAATGCTACAAACAACCCAAGGTCATTGTATAAAATGACATCTATTGCTTGTTTCATAGTCGAGGACGGTCTTGAATAAAGAAAAATTGAAGTCTGTGCATTTTTTATGCCCCGATCCACAGAGACCGTCGGCACACAATGATGATGTTCCTTTATGCCTTTTTTTTACCTTCTCCCCCTCAATGCGCTCCATACAATGAGGTATTTTGATAATAGCTTATGTTCAGCATCACTGCCAAACATGTGCATGTGGGTAGTATTTTCATAAATGGGGACAAACAACATAACACTCATGTGCAACTGCCAAATGAAAGAAAAAAAGGCATCAAAAACCCTAAAAAACCCAACACTCTAATAGAGCAATTGTCTCGAAACTATGTAATCTGAGGTGTGACAAAGAGTTACAAGCGTGTAAACGGTAGACAGAACTTCCACCGCCGCGCAAGAGCGGGGCCCGGCGCCTTTGACATTTCATCGTTTTATGGAAAGATTCGTAGCTTTTTTTTTTCAGGCTGATGGATAGATCCCTCGAGAGGATTCTGCATGGAGCCTGTTGGCCTTGACATTAAGCCAAAAACAATTGAATGATAAAAAAAGAACAACAAATCAGTTTTTCGCAGACATTTTTATCCGTTTTCTACAAGTCTATTTCCACAAGAAACTTCAGGAGTTCATTTATGGCCGTTGTCATATAAAATGGAAGATTTGCCTTATGACCGATTTTTATTGCTCTCGAATTCTTTGTCTAGTGCAGGACAAGGCTTCCTCCATCGAGAGCAGTCCTCCTTTGATTGCTTAGATATGACATCTTCCCTATAGGGTTCCCTATTTGGATGGAATAAAATAATTTATAGTGGCCAAATATTGGCTACCACGGCCGTCTAAGAGGTCCATGGAGGAAGGGGACCCAGATTTGGTCGTGTGTCCTGTTCTAGTCCTCAGAGGCTCATAGATAGGCCGGTTTTATGTAACTAAGGCCAGGTACAGAAGCCCGGATCCAAAAAAACCAGATCAATCACATGCAAGATGCAGATGTGACTGTCTCCACTTGTTGATCCATATTCCCGACCGTCCTTCTGTTGCATGCACTTCTTTGGTCCGTAAATTGGACCGTGAGACTACAGAATGCACAGACGGCCTTTAAAAATGTTTGATGCAAAAACGGTAACGCTCCTTCTTTGGAAGAGTTTTTTTCTGTTCCTGAACAGCTCTTTTTTTTCCTAAAGTGTTTTTGTTTTTGCAGCCTTTTGATTGGACAGTGACAAAAAAAGGAAAGCCTCAATCCCACAGCTGAAGGTTTGTTACAATTGCATCTAGCCTAGACAATTCTCTGAGCACAATAAATCAACAGCAGCAATCTCCTTCTTGTTCTGACTGGATACAAGTGTAGCTAAGCCTCAGACATCAGACGTGTTAGCACTGTATAGGTTATTAGCTTTTCAATGTAAACATAAATTTTAAGCAACTTAAAGGGGATCTGTCACTAGGTCAACAGTGTTCAGTTTTTACTTTATTTTTATTCCCGCTGCTCCCCTGAGTATTCCTCTCTTTTCCTTTTTTTAATCAGTTTTACGATTCAAGAGATATCGGTCTTTTAATTTGTATGGTCTTTACAAAGGATGAGTGGCTCACAAAGTTCCGTGGGGGCGTGTCTGCGTATTATCCTGTAAGCCACACCCCCTAGGAACGACCAAACAATTAGCAAAAAAAATGCCTATATCTCTGAAACCGTAAGGCAGATAAAAAAAAGGAAAATAAAGGAATACTCAGGGGAGCAGAGGAAATAAAATAGGAGCAAAAAGTGGACACATTAGAGCTGGTGACAGGTCCTCTTTAAAAGGGTATTTCCAATAAAAACAAGTCAACAGGATAAGTGATACAGTTGATACAGTTGTACAGTTCCACCTGCAGAGACCCCCACTAATGGCCAGAATGGGGGCTTGTGTCCCCAGTCAGAATGCCGCAGTTATACTTGTCAGAGAGTGCCGCCATTCTGGCAATCAGTGGGGATCTCAGCATTTCAGTTTTTTTCTAACTTTTTTAAAAGTACGCGCCTCTAAAAAGATTTTTTTTTATGTTCTCCTTGCGGTTATCAGAGGGCAGGGTTACATTTGTGGTTTGGGATAGGGATGCCGTTTTTCTTTTACATAGGGGAGGATAACGTTTGCAATATTGAGATTGGGGCTACATAGGGATAGCCGTAGAATTCTTTATTTTTTCTTTATTTATTTTACCCAGTTTCTCCTAACAAGGTCCTAAGAGCCATTTTGGAGGCTTTTTGATAGTACTTTTTAGTTTTTGCTGAATTCCTTTGGAGCAGAAGCGCTGACACATGAGCTACAATTCCAGGATATCACAGACTCGCTGTGCACAGCTGACGTTATCGGGGACCCGGCACTGGATCGTGTGATCATCAGTTCTGGAGCAGTAACTTGGCTTCTCAACCCCCTGATTGCTGGTAATGTGGCTCAGGGACGGGCCCCCTCAATGCAGACATTGAGGTTTTACTCTAAAACATTGCAGGATTTCAGAGAAAACAGCTTAAAAATGAACCAGAAACAAGAACAGGAGTCACCTGGGCGGATCTTCACCTGGTCCTTCCCACCCAGATTGGCTTGATTGACAGGACTGTCCCTAAGCTGACCACACCTGTGACCCTTTACCATGGTCCATCCTTTTGTTGTGATTATTCACCATTTTTTTTTCCATTTTGACATAAGGACAGAGGTGCGGACACTATTGATCATTTAGGATGCACTCGAATATTCAAGAAGCTTATTTAGGAATCTGACTGTACCGAGCACAATAAGGCATTGTCAGGTATAACGATATTTTGCGATTGATCCGTCTTACCTGATGGCAGCCCTGTATCTCTGAGTCTCTCCCATAGCACGTGTATGAGGATCTATCGGATTTACCTGTAAAAGACAACATATAAAGCAGCATGTTAGTCTACCTCATTGGTTATTTCATGCTTCCTCCAGATGTTGGCTAACACAGCATACATCATATTACATTAAATCTCCCATAAAGATTTCCCTTATCCATGTGATTAAAGGGGATGTCCAGGACGCTGACACTGGTGGCCTATCTTAGGACCAGATCGGTGCAGGACCATTACCTTACACCCTCCCCGATCAGCTGTTTGCAGGTCCTGCTGTGGTCAGATGCGCACAGCTCTCTACACCATGTAGTGGCCATTCTTGGTACTGCAGCTCAAACCACATTCACTTCAATGGGAGCTGAACTGCAGAACTTGAGAACGGTCACTACATAGTGTACGGAGCTTGGTTGTTCCGGTTCTATACACTGTATACTTCTGACCTGCAAACAGCTGATACATGGAAGCTGCAGGTGTGAGGCTTCCACGATCTGATATTATTGTCAGTGGGCAGTGATACACTCCTATTATGAAACTGGAGGCAGAAAACCAAGGATCCTGTGTTGACAATAGGAGATGAGGACTGTTCAGCTCCTCCTCTCTCCTCCCTCTCTGATCACTTAAATGCTTTCCTGCAAACATTGAAATAGGAAATATCTAAGTACTGCACATCCAATTTGACCGTGCAACTACTATGCTTGGAAAAGTACTCCTGGGTATGTGGAGTGTCGCCTTTTCTGCATAGTACTCTCCGTATTTGTCTGTCAGTGTCCATGGGCATAACCATTGGGGCACAAGGGAAGAAGAAGCACTGGAGCCCCAGTGCCTTAATGAACACAAATGTTCTTTTTTTCCAGTATTTTAAATGGTGTCTGGAAGGTTGGGGCCCTGTTACTAAGGCTAGACCATCAATGCAAACACAGGCCGTAATTATTAAAGTACCAGGCCACGTCTTTAAGTGGCAATAAGTAAAGGTGTGCAGAGAACCCATATAATAGTTGCAATATAAATGGTGGTAATGGTAATAGCGGAAAGCCAACAACTTTTTATTTCTACAAAATTTAACAATGTCCCTGTGCCTGATGGCCCCAATCAACCCTCAACCATTGGTCCAAAAGGCAGCTGGCATGGCATCAAGGTTCCAACAAATACCGCCATGTATTGTGAATAAACAATACTCCTGTAAAGTTTCCAGAAAATAATGCAAAATATAAATGCATGCAGTGTCCATGAAGTACTGTATGTACATTTTAGCTCAAAAGTTTACATACCCCTACAGGATTTTTGCTTTCTTGGCCTTTTTTCAGAGAATATGAATGATAACACCAAAGCTTTTTCTCCACTCATGGTTAGCGGTTGGGTGAAGCCACTTATTGTCAAACTATTGTGTTTCCTCTTTTTAAATCATGTGCATGTTATCAGGCCAAAATCACCAGGGTGTGTGAACTTTTGATCAGGGTCATTTGGATGTTTTGGGTTGTTATTATGATTTAAATAGAGAAGACAAAGTAGTTTGACAATAAATGGCTTCACCCAACCACTAACCATGAGTGGAGAAAAAGTTTTGGTGTTATTATTCATATTCTCTGAAAAAAGGCCAAAACAACTAAAATTCTGCTGGGGTATGTAAACTTTTGAGCACAACGGTAGAGCCTGCAAACGGCTGCCACATACTGTACAGTGGAGCAAGAGACATTTTGCGCCTGCGATACACTGGCATAGTGCTTCAAAATGTAGGGCGCACTGCTCTGTGTAAGGGTGCAGTTTTGCAAACCACAGCACAAATTGATGTTTTACTACTCCTGGGGACACTTTCTATAGGGGCTCATAGAAAAAGGAAGCCATAGGCAATCGCCGAGTTTGCCACCCTGTAAAACATCCTTTATTATCATTATAGATGATGCACATTTTCCGGCCATATCCCCATGTGTACCGCAATGCATTGGATGAAGCTCATGGTTTGGCGGTAATTTTTTCTTTAGAGGCATGTATGTTCTCATAGATCACAGCAATAGTGACTTCTTCTTTTCCCTGAATCACACGTTATCAACTGAAATCTGCATATTACGTGTTAAAATATTCAGTGGAGACTTAATGAGAGCGGCAGAGACGGCAAATTGAACCTTCAGGTTCCGGAAACCAAAAAAACAATTATATAAAAAGGTATTATGTTGCTAGAGAGAGAGGATGGTGCCAAAGGGGGGATGTATAACTTTATAGCATCACCTGGGTTCATCAACATATAAAATATCATCTCAGCCGACATAAAGGAATCCGGTCTAGTCTTTTCGGAGACTGAACATGTGTTTAGGGCTTCCATGTTGGACTTGATGCTATGGATCCCATGTCAAGGAGCTTGTACTTGGAGGAACAGAGAAGGTTTTCTATACTTATCCTTCTAGATCAAGATTTCAGAATGCATCAGGTCCTGGATTAAGACTACATGGGATTAAGATGCATCTCATGCTTACCAGAGCAGAGTGTCTAAAGTCGTGAGTAATAAAAAACAGGTTTGGGGATTTTAGGGAAATGCCACATAAAGGTGAAAAAATATTGTCATATATTGACAAAAATTATCCTCAGATAACACTGAAATAAAATCATACAATAATAGTAATGAGCAATTCTTCTAAATTTTATTTTGCCGAATTTGTTGAATTTGGCCAAAAATTTGGGTCCAGAGTATATCAATTCTTCAAGAATATCAAGTACTCCAAAGTTTCCAATTGCCCGGAAAAGACGTATGTAACACTCTAAGGTCTCTCAAACTGTATCTAACTAAAAAACAGACTTAGCCATAAATGTGAAGGTAATTTGGACATTACTATGTGTAAATGGATGGTAACAGTTGGTACAAAAAGCCTGTTTGATAACACACAGAATTGTCAAACTTTTTAAAATTAAAAACGGTCCAAAAATTATCCCTTTTTGGCAGTAGAGGTAAATTACTAATTTTTACTTCTCTTGTTTTACATCTTATATTCTTAACACAATTTCCCCCTTCCCAAAAAGAAGCAACTTAAAAATGCTAGATAAAAAAAATAAAACTATGTGTACAGAGTGTTTTTTTAGAAGTGTTTTTGAACTGATCGAGTCCAAAAAACGCCCAAAAGATTCTTCCTATTTATTTCTATTGTAAAACCAGTTCACTATCGATACGCTCAGTCTTTTGAGTGTTATTTTTTCACTTCCGCTTTTGATAAACACCCAGTGGGAAAAAAGAAAGTGCATGTCATTTCTTTGAACCATCTTCTCATGGAAAATGCTCCAAACTAAGCACTTCTTTTTTAAAAAAGAAACATTCTTCCAAAATGCTTCAAAAACTCTTTCACTTCTGGAAATTAAAAATTCCTCCAAAAATTCCCTAAAGAAGGAACATTTCTTGAAGCGGTTTCCATTAAAAATTGATCATTTTTAACCTCCTCAAAAAAATTCGGTGAGCAAATACCCAAACAGTAGCAACAGGCAGCAGATTTCGTATGACATGTACATACATATGTCATATTAGATGACTAATAAATTAGGTGTGTAAAAAAAAATCAGTACTGCGTGTGACACGCACACTTTCTCAAATTTTACATTCAGCAATATTGGTGGCTTGCTTCTCTATAAATGCTGTAAGTGATTGAATTGCCGTTTCTATGTTGTCTGCGCCGGTCACATGATATATTGTTTCCTGTGATTGCGGCAACCAATCCCGTGGCAGTGGTCATGTGACATAACAATACTATATGACCACTAATGGAGTATGATGATTTATTTTTATTGTAGGCTGCACAGTCGAACTATTCATAAGAGGCTATCCAATAATAGACCACTCCTTTAAACCATTGGCCATTTATCGCAATGGTTTAAAAATTCAAGGATATAGAAAGATTAATACATAGATAGATAATAGATAGATACGTAGATATAAGATAGATAAATGATAGATAATAAATTGATATATTGATAGATAATAGATAGATAGATAGATAATAGCTAGATAAATACTAGATAGATAGATAGATAGATAGATAGATAGATAGATAGATAGATAGTAGATCCACCGAAATCCCCAACTGCTAACACGGCTGAAAGAACTCCTTCACTAGGCAATCCGCATGCAATCCTACGTAACGAAACCCTTCCATTTAACAAAATACACCATGTTCCAAATTATTATGCAAATTGGATTTAAATGTCATAAAGATTTAATTGTTTTGTTTTTCAAATAAACTCGTGGATGGTATTGTGTCTCAGGGCTCAATGGATCACTGAAATCAATCTTAAACACATGTGATAATTAGTTTTCCAGGTGATTCTAATTAAAGGAAAACTACTCAAAAAAGATGTTCCACATTATTAAGCAGGCCACAGGTTTCAAGCAATATGGGAAATAAAAAGCATCTCTCTGCTGCTGAAAAGCGTTAAACAGTGCAATGCCTTGCACAAGGTATGAAAACATTAGATATTTCACGAAAACTTAAGAGTGATCATCATACTGTGAAGAGATTTGTGACTGAAACAGAGCACAGACAGAGTTCATGCAGATAAAGGCATAATGAGGAAGGTTTCTGCCAGATACATTCATTGGATTAAGAGAGCAGCTGCCAAAATACCATTACAAAGCAGCAAACAGTTATTTGAAGCTGCTGGTGCCTCTGAAGTCCCTCGAACCTCAAGGTGTAGGATCCTTCAAAGGCTTGCTGTGGTGCATAAACCTACTATTCGGCCACCCCTAAACAGTGTTCACAAGCAGAAACGGTTGCAGTGGGCCCAGACATACATGAAGACTAATTTTCAAATAGTTGTGTTTACTGATGAGTGTCGAGCAACCCTGGATGGTCCAGATGGATGGAGTAGTGGATGGTTGGTGGATGGCCACCATGTCCCAACAAGGCTGCGACGTCAGCAAGGAGGTGGAGGAGTCATGTTTTGGGCCGGAATCATGGGGAAACAGCTGGTAGGGCCCTTTAAGGTTCCTGAAGGTGTGAAAATGACCTCTGCAAAGTATATAGAGTTTCTGACTGACAACTTTGTTCCATGGTCTTAAAAGCAGAAATGTTCCTTCAGGAGCAAAATCATCGTCATACATGACAATGCACCATCTCATGCTGCAAAGAATACCTCTGAGTCATTAGCTGCTATGGGCATAAAATGAGATAAACTCATGGTGTGGCCACCATCTTCCCCTGACCTCAACCCTATAGAGAACCTTTGGAGGATCATCAAGCAAAAGATCTATGAGGGTGTGAGGCAGTTCACATCAAAACAGCAGCTCTGGGAGGCTATTCTGACTTCATGCAAAGAAATACAAGCAGAAACTCTCCAAAAACTCACAAGTTCAATGGATGCAAGAGTTGTGAAGGTGATATCAAAGAAGGGTCCTATGTTAACATGTAACTTGGCCTGTTAGGATGTTTTGGAGTTAAATAGCTTTTTTGTTCAGTGAATGTGACCTCCTAATGCTGCAAATTCCACAAATGAGCATTTTCAGTTCTTTAAAACAGATCAAATGTTTAGAAATTCTACTGTGCCTAATAATTTGGAACAGTGCGTTTTGAGTTTTTATTTATTTTGGTGATTATACTGTTATACTATCAGCTTCAATAAAATTCTATGTATAATCTAACGGGTGATGACTTTTATTAGACTGATTGTCATTTGTGCTGACCATTTAGGAAAATCAGAGAAAAATATCATTTGCATAATAATTTGGAACATGGTGTATTGCAGTCGACGTCTGACACGTCTGGAACCCAAAACTCGTTCCACCTCATACTCCTTGTCTTCCTACAAATCAACCTCAGTGATACCCCGAGGAGCCCCCCAAACTTTTTAAGAGGAGAGGAATGGAAGGAATTATTAATTCTCCACGCAAGCGGGAGTTGGAGCTTGACCGTCATGATCTTAATTACCTTAGGCCGACCAGCAAATTTCCTTGACGTAATTTTAAGATAAAGATTTTTAGAGAATAGCCCAACAAAATCTCCCACTTTAAAGACAGGGGCTCTCCTACTTCTGCGGTTCACAGTTCTCTTGGGGTGATCACAAGTAATGAAAAGACCTTTTACAAAAATACCTTAATCAAACGAGAAGAATATCTATTCTCCTCTAGGACTACAAACTATAAATCAGACGAATTTCTAAAAAACGGATTAAAACCCCCACAACAACAAAAAGTCGAGGTACTGGTAGAAGTAAAAGTGCGATTATTGAGATGAAACTCAGCCAGAGGAAGAAAATCCATGCAGTCCTCTTGATTAGATGAAACAAAACATCTTAAATGTTGTGTCTTGATTCATTCTCTCTGTCTGACCATTCGTCTCAAGATGATAACCTGAGGAGAACGAAAGCTTAATTCCGAACCTAGAGTAAAAAGATGAAAGCCTTAAGAGAGCGAAAGTTTAATTCCTAATCTAGAGTAAAACTACATCAAAAGCTAGCCATAAACTGAACCCCTCTATCGCAAATAATGTTTTTAGGAACCCCATGTAACTTATCGATATGTGAGAGATCAGCCATGTAGCTAAACTCTTAGCTGTAGGCAATTTTAGTAGAGGAACCAAGTGAATCATCTTGCTCAAACGGTCCACCACCACCCATACTACAGTATTACCACCATAATTGGCAAAATCCGAGACAACATCCATAGACAAATGAGTCCAAGGTTGAGACAGAACCTCGTTAGGCAAAAGAAACTTTGCAGGGGCCTGGCGAGAGACTTTAGACCTGACGCAAACTCTGCACTTACGGGCATACTCAACAACATCCTTTCAAGCACTGTGCCACCAAAAGGACCTTAAAACAGCTCTCCAGGTGGCAGAGGAACTGGCATGTTTGGACAGCACAGAGTCAGGCACTTCGTTAAGAAGATCAGTGCTAAGTGAAGATGGCACAAAAAGCTTGAGGTGACAAGCCATCCGGTGCACCAACTTGAGCTTCCACGATGCTTTGTCTGAGATCAATCCTCAGAGCACCCACCACTATCCTTTTACTAAGAATTTTGACTGGATTTTCTTCCCTCGACTCTAAAAAAAATATTAAGTAATAAAGCAATCAGTCTTAACAGTCTTAGTACCAGAGTGATATGTCTAAGAGATATCAAATTGAGAGAAAAAGAGGGCCCACCTGGCCTGTCTAGTATTCAAGCACTTAGCGGCATCAACATACAGTAATTTTTTGTGATCAGTAACGACCTTTACTCTATGCCTAGCTCCCTCCAACCAGTGCTTCCATTTCTTGAAATTATTCATAACAGCCAAGAGTTCCTGATTGCCTATATCATAGTTGGACTCTGATTGTGAGAACTTCCAAGAAAAAAAGCACAAGGATGAAAGTAAACGTCCTCCTTTTGTGAGAGAACAGCAATTATAATAATTATTTTATTTCTATAGCACCAACATATCCCGCAGGACTTCACATTTTAGAGGTGATTTGTACAGACAATAAAAGATACCAGGAGGAGTGAGGGTCCTGCTCACAAGCTTACAATTGATGAGGAAGTAGGGGAGACACGAAAGGTGGATGGTAACAATTGCTTTCCTTGCACCATCCGGCCATCAATATAATAAATAGGGTGTTCACGTAATGCTGCATGAACAGGTCACCAACCAGTATGTGTAAAAAGTACAGACACAGAGGGCTATTAAGTGCATGTAGGGTGTGTGAACAGATGATACAATGGTCCTGTCTTTGAAGAAAATTTTGTATGGGCAATACAGGTATAGTTAAGTAAGTGAGTTGGGGCGACAGGCCAGTCTAAAGAAAAGCACTTTTAGGGCATGCTTAAAAGTGTGGGTTTTGGGATTAATTGAAGTGTTCTGGGTAATGCATTCCAAAGAATTTGCGCAGCTCGCAAGAAGTCTTGGAGACAGGAATAGGAGGTTCAGATTATTGAGGATGTTAATCTTAGGTCATTAGCAGAACGGAGGGCATGGGTAGGGTGGTAGACTGAGATGAGAGAAGAGATGTAGGGTGGTGCTGAAGCATGGAGCACTTTGTGGGTGAGAAAGAGATAAACCCTTGCTGGTCTTTCACTGACTGGTTTAAATCACTGCTGTGTGGCTGAACATCAAAATGAGACTATCACCAGCAGGAAATACCAGCAGGGGGAAAAGAATATAAAGCTCTGACAGGCCAGACAAATGAGCAAATATAAACACCTGTTACCAAAAAAAAGACTGCAGCAGGGACAACAAAAACTAAACACCCAGAGAAAAGGTGAAACCGCTTGTGGTTCACCGGAGAGAGAAGCTGATCACAAAGCACAAGCTCAGGGGTTCAAACCCAGACGTATAACAGAGAGGACACATGATCTCTCTGAGCCAACGTCACTGTGCTTATTGGCTACTTGAAGAGGTCACGTGCTAATTGCAGAGGTCACGTGACATCTCTCTGCCAATCAACTTAGAGGAAAATAAGAACTTTTATTCAAAAAGTTCCTATAATGAATTTTGATGATTTTTTATCTGATCATTGGAGCTCATTGTTGAGTAACAAAAAGTACAACGGACCCGAGCGTCTGTCCGCCCCCCGAACCTTTCTGGTTCCCGCTCTGGAGGATACATGGTGCTCCTGTAAATATGACTTATTCTGTAGCAAAACAAAGCTGTTCATTAAAGCATCCGCCTGTTTGTGAGACAGCAGCTGTGCGCCGCCCTCGTCACCGTGACACTTATCGGTGAGAACGGAGCTTAATCAATCACGGAGCCTCCTGACGGCATTCTGGGTAACAAGCTGCACGAGAGTCGGGTTTTTTCCTTTTTATTTTTTTTCGCACTTCCCTGGAGTAAGCTTCCTTCATGATCAGCATCATGATGGAACTGACACCTGGGAAAGAGAAATTGGGTTGGACTTTTGCCACCCATTACTAAGTTCTACACCAGTGAAGCGGGGATTTGAACCGGGCCCAAATCCTGCAGAGGATCCGTGCCAGCCTTAATGATCTGATGCTTTCTGAAGGCTGCTGTCTGCTCCTCTAGACTATAACATAAAGGTCATACTTTATATCCCAATCATATTCATTAATGGAAAGGCCCGAAGCATGCGGCTTTGGAAAATATCATAGCACCCCCCTCCACATAATACTAAATGGGGTGTTGGATCGGAAAAAAAAATAGCAGGAAAACTGCCAGTGCCAAACACAAGTAATTAATGTGATCTTTACCTGAAAAATTCTGTTTATTGTAAAAGAGAAAAATTAGGCTGGCAGTCATATAGAGACTTGGCCGACTTGGAGGTATCTGTACTCTGGATTAACAGAATCAGACAAATCCAAAAAAATGATGACCCTGAGGTGACCGACGGGCTAAGTGCAATAACAAAGGATGAAGTAAATCATAGGCTGTATCTACTATTTCACTGCTCTTATCTGATAAACTCTGTTATAGGCCAGAGCTGCACTCACTATTCTGCCAATGCATTCACTGTGTACATACATTACATTACTGATCGTGAGTTACATCCTGTATTATACTCCAGAGCTGCACTCACTATTCTGCTGGTGCAGTCACTGTGTACATACACTACTGATCCTGTACTGATCCTGAGTTACATCATGTATTATAATCCAGAGCTGCACTCACTATTCTGCTGGTGCAGTCACTGTGTACATACATTACATTACTGATCCTGTACTGATCCTGAGTTACATCCTGTATTATTCTCCAGAGCTGCACTCACTATTCTGCTGGTGCAGTCACTGTGTACATACATTACATTACTGGTCCTGAGTTACATCCTGTATTATACTCCAGAGCTGCACTCACTATTCTGCTGGTGCAGTCACTGTGTACATACATTACATTACTGATCCTGAGTTACATCCTGTATTATACTCCAGAGCTGCACTCACTATTCTGCTGGTGCAGTCACTGTGTACATACATTACATTACTGATCCTGTACTGATCCTGAGTTACATCCTGTATTATACCCCAGAGCTGCACTCACTATTCTGCTGGTGCAGCCCTTGTGTACATACATTACATTACTGATCCTGTACTAATCCTGAGATACATCCTGTATTATACCCCAGAGCTGCACTCACTATTCTGCTGGTGCAGTCACTGTGTACATACATTACATTACTGATCCTGTACTGATCCTGAGTTACATCCTGTATTATTCTCCAGAGCTGCACTCACTATTCTGCTGGTGGAGTCACTGTGTACATACAATACATTAATGATCCTGAGTTACATCCTGTATTAGGGTATGTGTCCACGTTCAGGATTGCT
This sequence comes from Ranitomeya variabilis, assembly GCF_051348905.1. Classification (NCBI taxonomy): domain Eukaryota; kingdom Metazoa; phylum Chordata; class Amphibia; order Anura; family Dendrobatidae; genus Ranitomeya; species Ranitomeya variabilis. Next base: position 40,057,123 of record NC_135232.1, on the reverse strand, counting down.
TCAGGATTTGGTCAGGATTTTATGCAGGTAAAATCCTGACCAAATCTGCACCTGAGGTTACTGGCAGGTCACCTGCGTTGTCCTTGAGTTTTTTCTGCAATGTAAGGACATGCTGCATTCTTAAAAGACGCGCCACATGTGAGTTTTCTCGGGTCTACCGCATGCGTCTTTTACTGCATAGTGGAGACAGGATTTCATGAAATCCCCTCCACTAGGCTGTAACATCTGGACGCTGCGTTTTTTATGCATGCTGCTCAACGCTGCGTCAAAAACTCAGCGTTTCCTGAACGTGGACATACCCTTATACTCCAGAGCTGCACTCACTATTCTGCTGGTGCACTCACTGTGTACATACATTACATTACTGATCTTGTACTGATCCAGAGTTAGATTCTGTATTATACTCCAGAGCTGCACTCACTATTCTGCTGGTGCAGTCACTGTGTACATACATTACATTACTGATCTTGTACTGATCCAGAGTTAGATTCTGTATTATACTCCAGAGCTGCACTCACTATTCTGCTGGTGCAATCACTGTGTGCATACATTACATTACTGATCCTGAGTTACATCCTGTATTATACTCCAGAGCTGCACTCACTATTCTGCTGGTGCAGTCACTGTGTACATACATTACATTACTGATCCTGAGTTACATCCTGTATTATACTCCAGAGCTGCACTCACTATTCTGCTGGTGCAGTCACTGTGTACACACATTACATTACTGATCCTGAGTTACATCCTGTATTATACTCCAGAGCTGCACTCACTATTCTGCTGGTGCAGTCACTGTGTACATACATTACATTACTGATCCTGAGTTACATCCTGTATTATACTCCAGAGCTGCACTCACTATTCTGCTGGTGCAGTCACTGTGTACACACATTACATTACTGATCCTGAGTTACATCCTGTATTATACTCCAGAGCTGCACTCACTATTCTGCTGGTGCAGTCACTGTGTACATACATTACATTACTGATCCTGAGTTACATCCTGTATTATACTCCAGAGCTGCACTCACTATTCTGCTGGTGGTTTCAATGTGTGCATTCAGTGCCTTGAAAAAGTATTTACACCACGTGAACTTTTCCACATTTTTTCACGTTACACCCACAAACTTAAATGTATTTTATTGGGATTTCATCTGATACCAACACAAAGTAACAAGTATTCATGAAGTGTAAAGGAAATGATACATGGAGTTTTCTAATATTTAAAAAAGTATTGTAAAACTATATTTGTCAGATCTTCATTAATACTCTTGATCAATTTATGTTCCTTTTGTTTATTGTTCAATTATGATGGTTTATTTAAAAAAAAATCTAAATCTGAAAATTGTGAGCTGCATACTGCAATATTCATTTATTACTGATAACAACTTAGTTGCAACTGATACGAAATGTGAGTGTAACTCTAGTTGGCGCAGAAGCAGCAGTCACCTCTTCCCTTCGGCCCCGATGCCTATAAAACCTAAAATCATCGTATAAGAAAGAAGTCATCAGTTTTTTCCAGCACAAAATGTTTCAGCCATCAGACTTGAGAACAGCATAAATGTTCTTAAAAATCGGCTACACACAACAGAAGCATAAATGTGCGGGTCCATGACTATTTTTTGCGTGTGATATAAATAACACTATGTTCCTATCCAGCAAAGAAAGGAGCATTGACGAACCCCAGAAGGAGCGGAGGACACGTAACATATTTCATGTCGTTTTCAGGATTCCAGCAAGTTTACTGTCCAGTGCCGAGGTCGAGGAATACAAAGTCGCCAGTGTCAGAACTCTAGAGTTTGGCATTTATACACAATGGAGGTTTGACTTGGTCATTGATTTATATATATTGTATGCGTCCTCCGCAGAATATATAGCTACGCTCCATGCTAAGGATTTCCTGACATTATGTTGCCTTGACTGCAAATTCCATTTTTATCCCCAAAAAATAGCAAAAAAACTTTGCAAAAATATTACAGTCCTAAAAAAATCAAATGTTCACTTGACGGTTTTAAAGAATAACTAAACTTTGGTCAATTGTTTTAGAATTTTTGGGTCCTTACATTTTTTGTAGATCGGTGGGTGTCCAGGTCTCAAAAAACTGATCAGAAGTGCGCAGCTCTGGAGGCAGAAGGGCACACGAGCACACGAACAGAGCGGAGTACAGAGCACAAGACTGTCAGCTTGTATTTTGCTCTGTGTGTGCGTTCGGACAGGAGTTGGGTGCTTCAGAGGGTCTTTTCAGTGATTTAAGGACTGAAAAACTATAAGCAATTTTAATTAACTAATTTATCAAAAACCATCTCAGAAGTGCACTGCTCAGGAGGCAGAAGAGCACAGCTCCTGTATGATCAATCACAAAAAGGGAAGTTCCGAAACCATATACTTTCTATTGAGCTTGTACTCTGTTCTTTGCGTGTGCTTCTGAGTGGTCTTTTCAGGGGGTCTCAGGACCAGTTCACCATCCTTATCTGACTCGTAGGGAATTGAAAAGTTTAAAAAATATAAAACAGATTTACCAAAGTTTCATTACTTTAGTATTATCAGTGTCAGCCATGGCAGTATACGGTTGTAAAAAAGGCAACTGTCACGCCGCTGCAATACAGGTAATTGCAAGCTTCAATAGGTGGCAATAGAGTGGAGCGAGGACTGCACACAGCAGGACCAGACCTGCAATGTAGTGTCGAGGCCGCCACCAGGTGGCTGCAGAATAGTCAAAACAAGCCAGGTCAATATAAGACTGTAGCACAGTACAAAGGGAATAAGCAAACACAGAGTCAATAACAAGCCAAATGGTTTAGTACCAGTCAGGAGTGGATATGCAAAAGACAAAAGACAAAACAACAGGTCAGGGACCAAGCCAAGTCAATACATGAAAGGGGAACACAGAGTAAGGAAGGGAAGAAGGGATAAACAGACAGGGGTTCAGTAAGCAAGCAGCAGAACAAATCAATGCAAACGGGGTCAGCTACTCATGCCATAGCAAACCTGAGACCAGATTGAGGCTGAGAAAGTTAAGCCCTGGCATGACCAGACCGGAAAAAGGGGAAGACAGGACTCAAAACCCGGTCTGGATCATGACAGCAACTGTCAAAAATGTTCAACCAAGGGATGGGAAAGGACAAAAACGAAGGGGTATATGCACATCCGTAATGGCAAGGACTCCATCTAACAACAATGATGATGACTCACTGGCTACTGACACTCTAAGACAGTTTGAAATTCTCCTTCAGAGTCTTAAGATGTCGATACAAATAATAGAAAAGTCGGACAAACTCGAGCCACTGACTCTCTTGAATTTTGAGGGAGAGAAGGATTGGGCATGATGAATTTCAATGTGTGTAATCATTTTTTCCATTGGAGATGAGCCACTGATAGAGGTGTCTGGTAGTGGTTTACTCCCATCCTGAACAAAAAAGTTTTTCAGGACCCTGGTGCGGTGTCCACCTCGGTACTGTGTTGCAACTGGAACAGGGCAGTGTGAATCACCTCAATGATTCAAACACCATCATAATGGGGAATTCTTATGATTAATAGACCCCTGCAACACAAGTCATGACTTAGTGGGATCAGAAGAGGCGTTCAAGAAGCTGCCATTCAAGTGCCAATGTTGGAAAGTGGACTGTCCTGGTCTGGCTTAGTTGGAGTACCGATGAGGACACTCGACCAGAATCCTGAGATTCTTAGCTCTATAAACCACAACAAATTATCATGTAACAGCTCTATATACTGAAGATCAGATCAACAGTCAAAGCTCTGGGTGTCGTGGCCATTATACAAATGATAAAATGTGTGAAATTGGCCATAACTGTAAAGCTTAACGAGAGGTCTTTTCTACTTGTGTGGTATAGAACAAACCAAAACCAAAGATATGAGAGAATTATGGAAAAACTGTCTGTATGTCTGTTATTTTTCCAATATGCGTTTAGGTTGATAGATCTTCAGAGTTAATCAAATATTAGATGAATAACAAAAATAAAAATTGAAGCCAGCTCACCATAGAGTCTCGAGGAATGCCGGGGCAGAGAACTTCGTATTGACCATACGTAAGTCATGTGAAGAATAGAGAAGAGTTGTTACTAGTGTTGAGCGATACCGTCCGATACTTGAAAGTATCGGTATCGGAAAGTATCGGCCGATACCGGCAAAGTATCGGATCCAATCCGATACCGATACCCGATACCAATACAAGTCAATGGGACTCAAGTATCGGACGGTATTCCTGATGGTTCCCAGGGTCTGAAGGAGAGGAAACTCTCCTTCAGACCCTGGGATCCATATAAATGTGTAAAATAAAGAATTAAAATAAAAAATATTGCTATACTCACCTGTCCGACGCAGCCTGGACCTCAGCGAGGGAACCGGCAGCGTTGTTTGTTTAAAATTCGCGCTTTTACTTGGTTACGTGAAGTCCCGGCTTGTGATTGGTCAGGGCGGCCATGTTGCCGGGACGCGGACCAATCACAGCAAGCCGTGACGAAATTACGTCACGGCTTGCTGTGATTGGTCCGCGTCCCAGCAACATGGCCGCCATTAACCAATCACAAGCCGTGACGTCACGGGAGGCTGGACACGCGCGCTTTTTAAAATACGCGCATGTCCAGCCTCCCGTGACGTCACGGCTTGTGATTGGTTAATGGCGGCCATGTTGCCGGGACGCGGACCAATCACAGCAAGCCGTGACGTAATTTCGTCACGGCTTGCTGTGATTGGTCCGCGTCCCGGCAACATGGCGCCGTGACCAATCATAAGCCGGGACGTCACTGGAGGCTGGACACGCGCGCTTTTTAAAATACGCGCATGTCCAGCCTCCCGTGACGTCACGGCTTGTGATTGGTTAATGGCGGCCATGTTGCCGGGACGCGGACCAATCACAGCAAGCCGTGACGTAATTTCGTCACGGCTTGCTGTGATTGGTCCGCGTCCCGGCAACATGGCGCCGTGACCAATCATAAGCCGGGACGTCACTGGAGGCTGGACACGCGCGCTTTTTAAAATACGCGCATGTCCAGCCTCCCGTGACGTCACGGCTTGTGATTGGTTAATGGCGGCCATGTTGCCGGGACGCGGACCAATCACAGCAAGCCGTGATGTAATTTCGTCACGGCTTGCAAGCCGTGATGTAATTTCGTCACGGCTTGCTGTGATTGGTCCGCGTCCCGGCAACATGGCCGCCCTGACCAATCACAAGCCGGGACTTCACGTAACCAAGTAAAAGCGCGAAATTTAAACAAACAACGCTGCCGGTTCCCTCGCTGAGGTCCAGGCTGCGTCGGAGAGGTGAGTATAGCAATATTTTTTATTTTAATTCTCTCTTTTACACATTATTACATTAATGTTGTTGCGATACCCGATACCCGATACCACAAAAGTATCGGATCTCGGAATCGGAAATTCCGATACAGCAAATATCGGCCGATACCCGATACTTGCAGTATCGGAATGCTCAACACTAGTTGTTACAGCTCTGTATAAATGTAAAACTTTACTTAGTCATCATTAAAATCAAATAACAAATTACACAGAGAAAAAGGGAATCTACAATGCGTTTTGAACGTCGGACAGCATTTGAGATGCGTTGCAGTCTCTTTTTTCCTTGCCTTACCTCAAATCCACTTTGATGACTAAATAAAGTGTTACATTTATAAAGAGCTTCTCTTCTCTATCCTTTTAATAAAAATTGGTATTGATGTAAAATTACTACTATACAATTTACACAATTATTATGCTGTAACTATATAGTGTCATGATCCAGGCCAGGGATTGTTTCTTGCTATTTTCTCCCCGGTCTGGTCATGTGGGGGTTAACCTTCTCTGCCTCGTTGTGGGTGCTGTTTGGCTATTTCAGTCTGCTGTGCCTGCCGACCAATGTCAATGATAGTTCATGCTTCCAGGCTAGAGTATCTGACCCCTTGATACCGTGTTTGTCCTCCGCCCATGTACTCTGTTCCCGTGACTTTCCTTTCCTGCCTTCCCGCTTTGTCTTAATGTTCGCTCCCTGTTCTTGGACCCCTTGGTATGTGACCCAGCTTGGCTTGTGACCTGTTTCACTGTCTCTCATCTCGGTTATATCTGCTCCCGTCTGGATCTGACTTCTGGCTTGTATTTGACCACGTGTATTGCTGTGACCTCTAGTCCATCTTGTCCTGATGGTCTCTGACTGGGCTCGTCTGACCACTCTTTCGCCACTTGGAGGCGCTTGTGCTGCTGCTCAGTGGTGTTACGCTGTGTGTGCAATCTCTCTTCCCTCACCAGCATCCCCTGGCAGAGCTTGCACTATACTGCACTGCAGCAGCACTAGATATAGCACCGTCATATTTTGGAGCACTTTACAGACATCATCACTGTCCCCATTGGCACTCACAGTCTTTATTCCCAATCTGTATGTCTTTGGAGTGTGAAAGGAAACTGGCTGGAAAACCTGGAGAAAACCGACGCAAACATGAGGAGAACATACAAACTTCTTGCAGATGTTGATCTTGGTGGGATTTGAACCCAGAACCCCAGTGCTGCAAAGCAACAGTGCTAACCAATGAGCCACCATGATGCCCATAAAACATTGTTGTGTGGTTTACTCTTTTTGACATTCAATTACTGGATGTGTTTCCCTCCATTGATAATGCAGAGTACAAAGTGCTCCGGTTGGCCATTATGCATACAGATTACACTGGCAGACTATTGATTTCAAGCTACAACTTGCCTACTTTGGACACATCATATGAAGAGACCAATCATTGGAGAAGGATATCGTGGTCAGAAGAATAGAAGGAACAAGGCAAATGGGAAGACCAACAGCCCAATAGCTGGATACAATCAAGATAACAGCAGAGAAGACCCTGGTGGACCTGTATAGATTTTGCACAAAATCGATCTTCCTGCAGAGCGTTCATCCATCAAGTCACCATGACTCAAGATCGAGCTGAAGACCATTAAAAAAAAAAAAAAAAAACACCATGTAATACTTAATTTCTCCTGTGGGGGCAGTGCAGGAAAATGCAACACTTGCTCTGATTTATCTTCACATGGAGAAAAAAGAAGAACCGGAGGATAAAAGCCGCGCAGACCACAATGAAGATAACAGAGTTACACACACACTCTGTTTATTAGCCTACGCGTTTCATGGCAGACAAGCCACTTCATCAGGGCATCAAGATTCATCAATAAAACCAGGTATATATACCCACAAGTACAATCAAAAAAACACAAACATGTATAAGCCCCACCCTCTTACGACATCACTTCTGGTGGGAACGCCCACTTTAGGTCAAACATTTGTAAATATACCCATAATATTGGTTACAAAACATTAAAATACATTGAAACCCAATGATCGATCTTTAAAACCATATATATTCATCAATAAATAATTAAAACAAATATAAACATTTCTGGTATCCAGATAAACCAGGATTAGAACTCACACTGGGAGAAACCTAAAAACTATCCTCCAGAGATTAAACCTCCGTCTTATACCACTAAACCACCTGGTGGTCTTAGGTGAGGGTAACTATTTATCTTGGAGCCACCAGTTAAACCCATTCGAAACACTTAAAATATCATATATTGACCCATAGTAACGAACCAAGGGCTCATATGGGGTAACTAACACTACATTGTAGTATACTTCAATATCAATAGGATTATTTGGACAAAAATTACATGAAATAAGAGAAGTAAAGGGGAGGGTGAATTCCCATGTGCTCAATTTCAACGGTTCATTCGGGAATTGAACCCATTTGGTCCAGAGGTCTACAAACACTGCAACAAAATAAGCAGCATCTCAGACCAGTCGGCCACCTAGATTAATGGAAGGTAGGGGCCACTGAAGTCAATAATCTCTCGCCACATCGTCACACGGAGGCACTCCAAACACCCCAAAAAAATTTTTCACAGAAGAATGTCAGTGTGATGAAAATTCATGATATCAGTTATTGGTTTCTAGAAGAGGTCACTTACCTCATTTAATCCACCAGGGCTTAAAGTGCCCAACTTGAATATCCAATATGTTTCTTTTTTACCCAGGACCTCCAATCTCCTAGGTGTATTCACAGGCACATGGTCAATGGGGGTCACAGATAATTTAACATTACCATGATGAACTATAGTACAATGTCGCGACAATCCATGTTTAGAAAAACCTCTGATTTATCTTCACAGATTACAACTGTTTTCAGCAATAAAACACTATGTTATTTATAATATTTTCGAAGGATCCTTTTTAGCCAAAAAAGGTATGGTGGAAGGTGGACAACGCATGTGGAGTCTTAAATAATCCAGAAATTATATAATGCAAACTTTATAAACTGGACATAAAATGAGTCTGGATTTGCAGATATGTAATGTTCCTCTGACCATCTGACTAGAATTGTTTTATAGCTTCCATAGGATTCCCTGTAGTTGGTTGTGGTTAGCCTGCCCTCCAGCATAATGTTACTAGGAATATAAAATGCATGCTTAATGCAAAGCCCCAGTGTATTCCGGCAGGCTAATGTGATAATTTCTGGTACTTAGTTTCTGTTCCTAAGAGACCACATAATAGGAAACTCGAAAAGTACATGTTTATTTTCATTCTGGAAATACATTTGTAAAAAACGTCCCTATTGTTGTCTGTAGCTTGACTCGGCTCGAACTTGGAGGAGCTCACTTACTATAGGACGAGAAAATCTATCTATAAACCGTACCTATATCCTGGGGTCTTTTAAAGGGAAGCTTTGATTGGTATTCAATTTAGGTGGGTTTTTCCTCTAGATATATTATTATGTTATGTATAAGCAAACCCTAATCAGTAACACCCAAACTGGACGACCACCTTCAGCCATTAGATCAGAGTTGGATGTTTCTGTAAACCTGGGAGGATTTAGGGGCATGTTCACATGGGACAAAAATGCTGCAGATTTTACATTTGGTTATTGGACAAAAAATCTGCTGTAGATTTTAGTATTTTGTTAGATCTGTAGCTGGCCTAAAGGAGTTTTCTGATAAAGAAAGGTTATATTATTAATACCCTACTAGGAATTCTGAGTCCCTTATCTGTTACTTATAGCAGACAGAGGATACAAAGTGTTTCCCACTCTTACAGTACACCATGTAATACTTTGTTTAACCTGTGGTGGCGCCACAGAGGAAATAAGAATGGGTTTCTCCGCTGATCATATCTGATCTCAGGAGGGGTAAGCAGAAGGACATACTGTGCTCAGCCTATCCAATCCACACAGGCAAAGAAATCAAACCATAGATGTCGATAAGTTATGTGTAATAATGAGAAATGATACAGGGAAAAAGTATTGAACACATGAAGAAAGAGAGATGCAAAAAGCCATGGAAAATCCTGACACCAGCTGAAATCTAGTGGAAAATAATATCAGCTGGTACAACTTATGGCCTATAAAAAGGTGTCTCATTACCAAGGTGCCACACGAGAAACATCTCATGATGGATAAAACCAGTGAGCTGTCTCAAGACCTTCACAACCTTATTGTTGCAAAACATACTGATAGTAATGCTTACAGAACAATTTCTAAACTACTGAAGGTTTCAGTGAGCACTGTTGGAGCCATTATCTGGAAGTGGAAAGAGGATCATTTCACCAACGTCGGATTCAGGAAACCAGCAGCATTTGCATCAAATTACAAAAGTGTATTTATGACAAATGATGAGTCCTCTTTAAATTTTAAGAGGAAGTAATGTTTTAAGATTACTAAAAAATCTCAATGCAATGCCTGTCATGTCTAGTATGATCATCCGTTTCCTAATGGCCCAGCAGTCAGCGCTCATAGCAAGTGAGCATTTCTGCTACACACAGGTGATCTGATCAGAAGATCGCAGCTTCTAGTCTCCCATGGAGAATATTGAAGCCAGTGTAAAGTTAAAAAAAATGTTTAAAAAAATATAAAAGTTCAAATCACCCTCCTTTCAAAATAAAACAATGATAAAAAAATATATTTGGCATCGTTGCATTCAAAATCGCCCGATCTATCAAGATATAAAAGAAATAATCCAATCTGTAAATGGTGTAGCTAAAAAAAAGTCAAAACGCCAGAATTACGTTTTTTTAGTCGCAGCAACATTGTGTTAAAATGCAATAACGGGTGATCAAAAGATCATATCTGCACAAAAATGGTATCATTAAAAATGTCAGCTTGGAGCGCAAAAAATAAGCCCTCACCCGACCCCAGATCACGAAAAATGGAGACACTACAGGTCTCGGAAAAATACACAATTTTTGTTTTTAACAAACTTTGGATTATTTTTTCATCACTTAAATAAAAATATAACCTATACATGTTTAGTATCTACAAAATCGTAATGACTTGGAGAATCATAATAGCAGGTCAGTTTTAGCATTTGGTGAACCTAATTTAAAAAAAAAAAAGGTTGTGGAATTGCACTTTTTTTGCATTTTCACCGCACTTGGAATTTTTTTTCCCATTTTCCAGTACACAATATGGTACAACAAGGGTAGATCATCAATGTAAAGTAATGGACGACCCCCTTTATTTATTAGAAGCAATCATTTTTATAAGGCACTAAAAAAAGGTAACTTTTCCACAAGAGATCATCAAAGACAAATATCCAGAATGAAAGATACCAAAATTACCCTTCAATAACACATTAGAGGCTTTGATCATATTAGAACATTTTTTTTTCCATTGGAAGGGCACCCCAACAATCCCAGAAATAAGTGACTCATCTCTCTGTAGCGCCACCACTGGATACATGAGGAATTTATATCAGTGAGCATCCATTAAGGGTGAGCAAATCGATTTTAAACAAATCGTATCAGTTTAGAATTTCCCAAAATTTACAGATTTTGTTTAATACAAATTTTCTGGAAGTCAATTTGCTCAAATGTTGTATAGCTATAATTTTGCTGGATTCTTATGAGCCGGCTGCCTCTTGCCCGGGTCCTCCAATATGTTCCTAGGTCTCTCTCTGCTCCAGTGCTTATTTCCTTTTAACTCTTCGTCGGTGCTTCTGGTGCCAGATAGGCCTTGATGTGCATTCTGATGCCATCACCTAATTGAAGTGTGCTGCTCTAGGTGACCGTGTCGTGAGACACTTGTTGAGTGGAGGTCTAGCCAGTGAGCAGTGATAAGGGCGGGTGCAGAGAAAGCTAGCGGATGGCTGGCAGGGGCAGCGGCAACAAGGACTGTTGGGAGACAAGGCAAGTACATTTTTTATTGTTTTT
>NC_135232.1:40020932-40040932 GCF_051348905.1 Ranitomeya variabilis | reverse complement strand
AAAAATCATTGTAAACCGTCCTTTACCAGCTTATTTGGAGCACCTTATTCTCCTTTTATACCCTGCAAGCAAATTTATAAAACTAGTGATATGATGACAAATCATTTGTGCCATTGTCCTACATATAAAATAAATCACTAAAGCAACTCGCCCTTTTTTATTGTCCCTTTCCGGAATCTGGGGAATAGAAGCAGCTGAACGACATACAATGGACAATACTTCTAGAATATCGGACACATTAATATAAAAGAAAGAAACCCAAGCCCAATTATAAACTTTTATAACAGATTATCACCATCAGGTTTTTTTTTATTTTATTTCCAATTAACCTATACACAAATGTGTTATTAAAAAAATATATGATTTTAAGGGATTGTCCAGAATAGGAAGAAAAAGTTTATTTTTTAGACAAAACAGCACCGCTCTGGCTGTGTCTGGTATCGCAGCACTTCAATGAATGGGACTAATCCGTAGTACCAGAAGTAATTAAAAGAGTTGCATTGTTTTGGAATTTTTTTTATTTTGCACTTATTTATGCACAGTCAGAATTATAACCCAGAGATTATCTGTTTCTTTATTTCCCAGTACTATCGCGTCAACTTGTTCAGCAAAACCGAAATCATTCACGTCAGTCCTAATGGAACTCAACCTATTTCCTTATCTTGTATATTTTCAAGGTCAATGCTTATAAAAGAAAAGCTTATTCATTTATCAGAGGTTTTTTTTGGTATAAAAAAAAACTGGAAAAACCAAAGAAAACCTCCCATAAAATGGGCAGAACATACTCCAATATTCCATGCTAGTGTTGCCTTTTGTTGGGTTCACACCTGGAACATCAAAATACAAAATATCCAACAAGGCCGCATCTATCATGGTTCTAATAGTATTGGTCTTCGTATATTGGCCCCCTCCCTTAGGCTCCAGGGGTCGAATGCGACTACAAACCCTGCAGCTACTATAGTTACGCCCCCTGGCTACAAAACAACATTACAAGCCTTTCTTTGGCTTCAAACCAGGAACATCAAAATGCTAAATATACAACAAGGCCCCATCTATCATGGTTCTAATAGTATTGGTCTTCATATATTGGCCCCCTCCCTTAGGCTCCAGGGGTCGAGTGCGACTACAAACCCTGCAGCTACTATAGTTACGCCCCCTGGCTACAAAACAACATTACAAGCCTTTTTTTGGCTTCAAACCTGGACCAGCAAAATACAAAATATACAACAAGGCCCCATCTATCATGGTTCTAATAGTATTGGTCTTCATATATTGGCCCCCTCCCTTAGACTCCAGGGGTTGAGTGCGCCTACAAACCCTGCAGCTATTATATTTACACCCCCTGGCTGCAAAACAACAGTACATTCCTGGAGGATTAGCTTTTACATTATTATGAGAACCTGGGGTGAGACTACATTTTCCATGATACACATTACCATTGAAAGCTTCATCAGAAGCTGAACAAGCAAGAGATTGCCAGTGGATGTCAAGCAAGGAACGAGAAGAATTACGAATGCAGCTCTGAAGTATAATGCAGACTATAATTGTGCGTATCTAAAATAAAATTTTATTGATTTCTAAGACTAAACTCATGTTTTACAGGGCCTAACGTAAAATCCATAACATGTCTTGGCCTCGCCACCATTTCATATAATAATGGGGACTTCCTGTGCTCTGGGTCCCTTTGGACCCCAAGGCTTGGGTGCAGCTTCTTCCTCTGCATCCCTGATAATATATGGAAGAAATTCAGAACTTCAGAGGATGAATGAAAAATCTAATAGATTTTGTCTGTAGTGCAATCCAAAACAAAGTAACGTTTCGACCTTAGAAATCAGACCTTCATCAGACAATTGATTAATAGTGCACAGGAGCAAGTATATGGCGCTATTTAAGTATCTGGTTTATTCTCTCAAGTGATCACCCGTTACTTATTTAGCACCATATAATTGTTCCTGCACACTATTACGTAATCTGTCTGATGACGATCTGAATGCTAAGACTGAAACATTATTCCAAATAAAATCTATTATATTTGTCATTCATCCTCTGGAGTGCCAAATTTCTTCCTTATATTTATGGTGTGGCACCTTTTCTAAGCACCCGTCCACACAGAGTGACGTATATTCTAATCCTGCATCCCCAAAATCTATGGACATACTGCCTTCATATAATGATGTCGTCGATATACCAATGCAATAGCGAATGGAGAAATGCCTCGACAACTATTTTAGAGGGATTATTGCACACAAAAAATCATAAAAATGTAATATTATATACAACTAAAAAAAAAACAACTTACTCCCTAAATTCTAATGAACTAGCTATGAGGAAGTTGAAATTTCAATGAATAAACATCCACCAGATAAAAATGCCAAAGGGTAAACAACATATTCATTAGACATGATAGGACTGTTCCTGTTGACATTAATGAACCGGTGTTGAATAAACTCACTTCCATAGAATAAACCACAAGCCTCATACAAAACGGAGGGTAGAGTATAAAAGTAACAGACTTCAAGAAGGTCTACAAAACTCAATCTTCAAGAAACAAACAAGATTGATTAAAATAATGGAGCAAAACCTCTGTTTTGCCAACAACAGAATAGACTGGATATACTTTAGACTGACTGTCAAGAAATATAATTGGACCTCCCTTTGTAACATTTTGAGGACTTAATTTAAAGGGGAATTCTGGGAACAGAAAAAGTATTGACTTATTTTCCACAGCTCCACGTTTGTCCATAGACAGTGTCCGATAATGTAGTTCTGTTCAAGGGATGGTGGTGGGGTTCTGCCGAATCTCAAACATTTGGGAGTGATGAATGTTAGATGATGCACCAGGGGAGAGAGTCAGGGGACCTTTGGTTGGGCCTTGGTTATGATGCAATAGACCTTAAGACCCTCGTACACATAAGATGAAAAATGTCCAAAGTTGGGACCAGGTGTCCACTGGGGCCTCCAGAAAATCGTAATCTGTCATGGGAGAACAAGATTGGCCAATTGGGATTTCAATGGTCTACTCTTCTGTTTTCAGGGAAGATTAGCCAATGCCAAAACTATTGGGCAGCAGCTTTCTTCTTCCTACCCTTTGAAAACACATGATCACATGGCAGAGCTAAGTATCCATTGTGCTGGGAAGTCGAAAGAGACAGCTATCTGCTAAACGAACACTCCCCAGACAAATTTTTCATGTATATTGCCATCTTTACTCAAACAAAGATACAAAGGTTCAGCAAACACGACCACAATCACAACTTACTTTCAAGCAAAGATTATTGGGAAAGATATGCCAGTATAAAAATCATATGCGATGTTGTAAGATGCAACAAATTTATTAGAAGGCACCTGACTCAATAAAATTGGATGAAATCAAGCATAGACTGAGGCTAAAATTTGCACCAATATCTGGAGGAAGTGCGTTAGCAAATTTATAGAAGAAAGCGGTGGCTCCACCCTCTCCGCCGAAAATTCCACCCACTTTTGAAAGGTGGAAAGAAGCTAAAACATCTCAAAGTTTATAGAATATATGTCCTGCTCTGAAATTTGCAAATCTTCTCATGACAAATATCTAGAGCAAATTCAACAATTATTATCACCAATACTTTTTTTTTTTCCAAAAACGGATACACATCTGTCCATGACTTGTGACTGGTTTTGCAGATTAGAGCTAGTAAAATTAGGAGCCATTGCAATACCAAACTGTAGAGAGGTGCGGAGCTGTTTTTAGAAGAAAACACCCATGCAACCCCTTAACTTTACCAATGTGTTGGGTCTTGTTCGCCATAAGTTAGAAATGGTTCAGCTGTAAAGTTAAGCTTTTTATTTGTCTTTCAAGAGATGGTTGAAATTCTTCTCCACCATCAAAGTTCAATGGTTTTACCAATGAGCAATGCCTCTTGAGACAACATAAAACTTCAATCATTGGCACTGTAGGTGAAAGTTTGGACTAGAATTATTGAAGAAGCCACTAATTTGTCTTCCTTGCCTCCCAAGAGCGTTGACTTTCTAGCACTATGCCATAGCCTGAAAATCTTTATTTCCTTTATTTTTGAAGACCCCAATAAAAATAGTTTTTTTTATGAATGTTTTTGACAAAAAAACAATCACATGAAAATAGTAAATTTCTTAAGAAAGCAATTACACTGATTAGGTCTTTGAACAACCAAAAATGCAACCAGCATTCATCTCAGTGAACCCCCAAAAAACTACCGTAATTCCATCAGCTACATTTTTGTCTTCTGCTGACATGCCACACATTCTATCCTAGGAGAAAGAGTGACCAATTCCTTCAATGTGGCACATGGTGCAAGTATTAAAGAGGAGAGGAAGAAAATATATTTAGGGGGAGTGCTAAAAAATGTAAAAAAAATATACAGTGGTGGAAACCCATCCAGGTACAGTCAGTCCCAAAACTGGGTCAAAGGTATCTCATTCAACCAGATGAATCCTGTTCTATACCAATGAGGGGTGATTACCCTGGAAGAGCAGCCTGAAGATGGGTTTTTGGCTTGCCTAATATTCATGTTACAGGGCTCGTTAAGGGATCAGATATTGACAATGTGTACGGTTGCTACTTTCATTAGAATGCACTAGTTTTCGTTCTTTCTGGAAGAGAGCAAATTTTCATTTCCTCATGATGCATTGCCAATAAGTCTCCATACACAAAGCTGTCTGAGAAATGAAAAATAGGGGGACAGAAACTGATAAAAGTAGTGACAATCCCTGTATGGCGCTGTGGAAAAATATGTAGGTGCAACGTAAGCAACAAGAATGAAATAATGTACGTCTGCAACTTCTACAGTGTGAATTTCACCATACGATTTGCTATTTAGATTACTTTTATTGTTTAATAAATTTTTTCATAAATATTAACATCGTCGAGTCTAGAAATGCTTGGTGCCTCTAACCTCAAAATCTGCTGCACTAGGTTGATAGAACAGGTAGCGCTGCCTCCAAGAACATGTTGAGGGCGCGATATGTCACTTTTAAGCATGTTTTGGTCACACCCGGTAAAGCTCTCTGGCTCAGCTAGTTGGGAATGTGTTGCATGATAAAGGCAATGCTCCCGGTTAATTGCAAGTACGGCACAATATACACAGACTCGACTGTATGCTCATGCTAAACTAAATGATTGTGACATGTCGTCGACCATGGCCAATGACATGGATAATGCTTCTTAACGTGGGTAAAATTTTGTGGCATATAGGTCACTCTCTTAAGGGGAATCAACGCTACGTCTCCCTCTTTGCATTTCTACCACGATTCTTCATTTTTCAGCCTGGAGCTGAGAGTGAAATGCAAGAACAGAAACCCACTGCTCAAAGCTAAAATCTGCTTCCAGGACAATCCATTATATCTGACAAGCTAAATGTTCCATGGTGTACCATATGGCATCAGTGCAGGCCCAACGATGGAAGAGAGAAATTCAGCAAATGCATCACTATTAAGGAGTTTGGCTACAGACTCAAGTTTCATTTACTTTATTTCATATTTATTTGGTCCTTACAAATACTTAACCTTTAAATCCACAGCCAAAAAGATGCCAACGATTTAATTATTTTTGGCACAAAGGAAGAAAATAATGAATACACCCTACTAAATAAACATAAGTAGGTGCGAATCTCCGAAGTCCCCATCATGGAAATGGCATGTAAACTGAGCTCTTTAAAATGTAAAATTATTTTAATATTTCTCATGAAATTTTAAGTTAAAAATCTTTCAATTTGGTAATAGATTTTTGGATTTGTCGTATGCTGTCCATACAATGGTCACCCATGATTCTCTAACGTATGAGAGAGTCATACATGCTAGAGATGAGCAAATTCATTTAATGCAGATTGAATTTTTGTTACATTTTTAGGAATATGTTGAACTTAACAAACTGGAACAATTTTCGATTTGCAAATTGTGTAAAATTACCAAATTGCAGAAGAATGGATTTAAAGATTCATAGGTGATAATTGCTTCATAATCATGTTGAAGGATTCTAAACACTTGTTTGTTAGTTTTTATATATCGACCAATAAGAGTCGAATTGACTTGAAACGCATCTGAAAATTATTTTTGTATTTTTTACTGGAATTACAACAAAGATTATTGAATTTTAGATCACTGTGTGCTGAACTTTAAATTATTAATGGACTTTATCACATCACATGGTATAGCACAGCCAATCAGCAGGGACTATCATAGACTGTATAAAAGCAGTAGCATGGAATGCAGCAGCCGATTTGCAGTGAATCTGGATAGTGAGATGACATCAAAGCTTAGCCATAGAGATAGGGATAGAAAGCCATAAAACACTGAATAAACTCTACAGATAGCGTGTGACAGCAAAACAATAAAGAAGAGGAGTGTTTGATGAAAAGACAATAGTGAAATAAAGATTTTTCAAGGCAACTGGAGGCTTTTGATTCGCCGCAAATTGAGTTTTCTGGGAAAATTCAGCTAATCTGGAGAATTTGAATTTCTAAAGATTGGCTTGTCTCTACTATATACATTCCATGGTCCGTGTCAGCGACCATGGACGTGACATATCCAAGTCTAAGGATATAAGATAAATGGTTCATTTGATTCAGTAAGTCAAAGAGCCTTTGGAAAAACAAGATGAGTCCATATACAATTTCTTAGAATAAATTTGTTGTACACCACAACGTGGCACAGTGGAAGATGCTGCACAGGGACAGGGCTCTCGACAGCTTCAACATTGAAAGGGTTGTCCAGCTAGATCCCAAGGATAGCTCATCAATATCAGACATCAGGCAATTGATTAGCAATTTGCAGCTCCAGTGTCGGCCAGAGGGATACAGTGTATGGAGCTCCTTACACTGTGTAGTGGCCTGGACAACCCCTTTAAATTTTATTAACTTATCCAACTCCCTTACATAGTGCCCTTATGAAAAGTTCCTCGGTAATCGGCTACTAACTTCAGCTCTATCATGCTGTCATCATCTGGTTTGTTTCCAACACACGACAGTGCCTCTTGTTGTTGGCATATGGCCAAAATTGTATGTGAAGAGGGGTGGATTGCTGCTCATTTTAATACACAAGCCTGCCAACTTCTTTGATGCACTTGATACATAGAAAATAAGGGGGTTGGCTACATTTAAGGGGGTTATCCATCCTTGGAGTACAAGTCTGCAGTCACTTTATGTGACTGCAGACTTGTTAATCTTCATAGCGCACGCAGTGAGCACTGTCAGGGTTCTCTAGTATCGATGCCAGGAGCAGACGGTCATGAGAAAGCCTGGGCACATTCTGACTAGACGTGTCCAGCCTCACAAGCCTCACACAATAGACTTGCATTAAGTGAGGCCGCACATGTCTAGTTGGCACGTGACGGCATGTATGCAAATCACATACTTTCGGTCAAGCGACTGGAGCAAGAGAATCCTGATGGCGTACACAGTGAGTGAATGCAGACATGATTCCCAAGCCTGGACAACCCATTTATTTAGTATGTCATGTATTTAGTAAGTTCAGTCTCAGGTCCTCTTTTGTTTGTGTCATTTTTTTCTTCTCGGCACATGACTGGTTTGTGTCCATAATTCCTGTTGGGCACGTGATTAGACCTCTGTGTGAGGGCACTGGCTGACTGCTCATTTCAATACGTAATCCATTCCCCTTCTTTGTCTATATATCTGCTGTATCAGAGAAGGGGGCTAACTCTTAAAATGAGCAGTCCCAACACACAACTATGGCCACATACTGAACAGGAAACACGCTCCTGCGTCAGACGCAAACCAGATACGGACCTGTGGTGACCTGAACTTTCCAAACATACAACATGTTAAATAAAGGTTTTCCTCTTTCTAAAACACTTTTCTCAAACTAATCATAGAGATTTCTGCTGCTGGGACCAACAGGAAGTCTATAGTTTCTCTGCAGTGCCTCTTGTGGGGAAATGAGGTATCACATGGAACTCACTGAAAACAACATGATGGGTCTTAAGAAATGAGAGATGCTCTTCATAGCCTCATTCAGCTACCTTAATGGGGGACTGCTTCCTACTTACTCTGATCTCTATAAACACAGCTACTTGGAATGAAGATTTTCTGCACCAGATAAATATTTAGCAATTTAGTCTTGCGGCGGTGATCCCAAGTATGGAAAACAATCGCTCGTCCATATTTGTGAAAAATGTTCAAGTACAGTAGTAGGGTTACACATTACATATGGACTACAACTATAGCCCCTTTGGGGACCCAATTTTAAAACATCTCGTAGGGGACAAGAGCAAAATAAACTTTTTAATGTTTTTTGTGCAATTTTTTTATGGCAAATTTTACATTTTTAAATTTACGTTTTAGAATTATTATTTTTTGCTTCAACCCAGTAAGATCATTTTAGCAGCCCATGGACTTATTAGGCATGGATTATAGACCTGTAATAATTACGATAATCAGCAGCGATCACACATCGGGAATTATTATAAATCAGGACTGAGAGAAGTGGATGCTCGGAGCACAAACAATCAAGTTTCGAGACCAACAACAAAACCCCCCATCCAGCTATTTAATTTGTGAGCGCGGCGCGGTGGCATTTGTTTATAAAACATGTAGTGGTGCTGGGAGCGGGGCGCAGATCACACCTCTCATTCTGATGCAGGGTTAAGATTAGAAGCACTCAGCACTGTGTGCAAACACTCAAAGACATCATGTGTAACAAGCAGCAGCGAGGCACAAAAGCTAATTGTTCGCCCCTTGTTCTTTGCATTATTGCAGTATAGCATTTTAACGCAGTGTTACATTGCCTTCTGTCTGTGCATATTATTAGGAGAGTGAAACCGTTTAATCGGCTATCTGATTATGCAGAATTTTGAAATTTGATGCTGGACTGTAATGTTAAAGAGAATCCATTATTAGGGTCTAACCTCCTAAGCCATCGGAAAGGCCATGCAGGTAATAGAAAAAGGAATAAGATGATACCTTGAAATCTG
Source organism: Ranitomeya variabilis (assembly GCF_051348905.1). NCBI lineage: Eukaryota > Metazoa > Chordata > Amphibia > Anura > Dendrobatidae > Ranitomeya > Ranitomeya variabilis. The sequence continues at coordinate 40,031,994 of NC_135232.1, read as the reverse complement.
AGATCTGATGTTTTATTCTGGAGAAATCCACATTTTTCTTAATATGTAAATGAGCTGTTAAGATCTAAGGGCCGGACATAGATTTCATTGAGAATCTGCCTCCAGAGCATATTTTTACATAAAAAGGGTGAGTTACCAGTGTGAGACATGTAGATCAGGAGAGCAGACTGTCAGTCATTACATGTCTCACATTGGTAATGCCCATTTCATTAAAAATAAGCTCAGGAGGCAGATTCTCAGAGAGATCTATGTCTGGCCCATAGATCTTTTACAGCTCATTTACATATTAGGAAAATTATGAATCTCTCTGGAATAAAATGTCAGATAGCAAATATGAAGGTAACATTTTATTCAGCTTTTTATGGCCTACATGTTCATATGGACGACTTAGGAAGGTTGATCCTACTGACAGGTTCACTTTAAAGGGCCACTGTCACCCCCCTCCAGCCGTTCTAAACTAAAAGAGCCATCTTGTGCTGCAGTAATGCTGCATTCTAACAAGGTGGCTCTTTTAGTTTTAGGTTCAAGTATACCCCAAAAAAAGCGATTTGATACTTAGCCACCATTGCTGTCTCTAGCCAGGGAGGCTGCTCCTCACTCCCCAGCTCGAAACGCTCCTCTGCCGTCACTCACATCTTCTTGGTCTTTCTGCGCCGCCCCCTCAGCGCTGTTTACGTTTTCAAACCGGCGCCTGCGCTGTGTAGTACTGTTCTGCGCAGGCGCAGTGTGCAAGCCTGGCTTGGACGGCAGACGGCCAGAGCTTACTGGTTTACTACCTCATGGTCAACTCTATGTCTTCTCTCCTCCTAAGCGAGAGGAGCAAAGAGAAGCTGGAACGTGCAGAACCTTGGGGCCATAGACAGGGAAATGTTGCGCATAAGGTCACCGCGTCCAAAAAAGTCCAAGTAACAAAGACAAGTGTAAAAGTGAACTAACAAAATTACAGAAAAAAATAAATTAAATAAAAAAGATATGTACTGTGAGTATAAACCATGAACCATACAAATTACACTTTATAGCCAGAAGCCCGGGAATAGAGGTGAGCTTGTTTAAGCTGAATGAAAGTGACGTGCTGGGCTAATGTGCCACACTCGGTACGGTCAGCAAAGGCACCCAATAAATATAGATAAGCTAGAATCCAAATGAAACTGATGACCCCTCTTAATATCTTATATTCCATGTATTATTGAGGGGGTCTCCAGCTTGGAAAACCAGAACCAAGAGCCATTCTGAAGAGCATCTCCTTCTTCCCTACTGGCACACTTGGCATGCCCATGCATTATATGGCTGTCTAATCCATTCTGGTTGGGGCCCATGTCTCATGTGGCAAAATACTCTACTGGGGGATTTATTAAGAGCTATTTGCGTGAAAACTGTCGTTAGAATGTAACAGATAAGGGTGCACACAAAATTTGCAGAATGATTTCCAAGTTTTTCCTACTTTACTCAGTTCTTGACAAGTTTTTGACAAGTGGAGGGGCTTAGCCCTGCGGTTTAGACATTTACTAAAACTTATTCTTTAATTTGGAATAAATTATTGCACAAATCTTATGATATCTTCGTCTTTCTGGCACAAGGACTCTTCAATGTGCCTTAAGAATTGGGTTTGAATGAACTTCAAGAGGTTGTCCAGATTTTAACAAAGTTGCTCAAATACAAGCAATGTGATAAAAAAATAATTTAATTCTTCCCCAAGTAAAGTGTTGCAGCCATCGATGGTCCCTGCCAGTCCAGCGGTGCTGATGGCAGGTGTACGGTAGAACAAGGCAATTTTTTCAAAATCTCTTTCTTCAAATCTCGAAGAACCCCTTCGTTCTGATTAGAAGAAATGATCCAACTCAACATAAAGCTTCCATTGCTGTGCAGCCATAATGAAGTCACTTTAGCCTCTGTATTATGGCTGCAGAACTTGCTTCCCTGTGATTCTATTAAAGTGAACCTAAATTACCATAGGGTTTAATATCTACAACAGCACTTCCCCCAATTTATTTCGATGGCTCTGTGGTTCCTTTCATGATAGATCTAAAACTAACTTTGTCAGTACAATTGTTCCTTTCAGTGTTGGAGAACAATGCCATAATTCTCAGTTAGAGGTCAAGTTAAAAATGCAGTTATTGTTTGGCGTGACAGCCGTCTGTGAATCCTAACTACTTTTCTTGTGTGCCAGAGGAACCCAAAATTCTTTAAAATGTCAATAGTAGTCTTCGTGACTTCGAGATATTGTATGTAAGCTACAATTTTCTAAACTTCGCAGTTATAGGTCATGTCTGGTGACACCATTGATAATCACAAGGAAACACTCAACTTTTTGGGGGATTAGATGACAGACAGAAGGAAAATGAATAATTAGATTATCATAGGATCATTATCCACATTGGGATTCATGATTTGCAAATTTCTGTGACTACAGCTGATCTATAACTTAGGTGACTGCAATTCATGGTTTACGATGGGATGATAGATCTGTAGCTCGGGTGACTACAGCTCATAGTCTACCCTAAGATGACTGATCTGTAAATTAAGAAACCCATGGTCTACACTGGGTTGACTGATCTGTAACCAAGATGACTATGACGACTCATGGTCTAGCTTGGAATGACTGATCTTGTAACTTATAGTCTATGTTGGGAAAACTAATTGGTAACTCGGGTGACTACAACTCATGGTCTACGCTGGGATAACTGATCTGAAGCTCAGGTGACTGCTACTCATCGTCTACTATGGGATAATTAATCTGAAACTTGGGCGATTCAACTTATGGTCAACGCTGGGACAAATGATCTGTAACTTGAGTGACTTGAACCTATTATCTATCTTGGGAAGACTTGGGTGGCTACATCTCATGGTGTATGTTGAGAAGACTAATGCCTACGAAGGATGACTACAACATGTTGGAGAATATTTCACATTTCATCAGACCTATGTCCCAATGGGACCACTGATCTTCATCATTAACTGTCGCTGGAATTACTAGTCTTTAGCTTTGGAGACCTCAGCTTATGGGCTTTGCTGGGATAACTGATCTGTAACTTAGATCATTGCAACTTATGATCTGATCTTTGCTGGGATAACTAATTGGTAATTTGGGTGACTGCAACTTATGGTCAATTCAGGGATAACTGATCTGTAACTCAAATGACTTCAGCTCATGGTTTACGCAGGCAAAACTGGTCTGTAACTCAGAAGACTATAGCTTATGGTCTATACTGGGATAATTGTTTGATAACTTGGGTATTTACATCTTATGGGCTATGTTGGGAAGACTAGTCTGTAGCTTAGATGGCTACACATCATGGTGTATGTTGAGAAGACCGATGCCATTGCCTACAAAGGATGACTACAACATGGTGAAGAATATTTCACATTTCTTCAGACCTATGTCCCAATGGAACCACTGATGTTCATCATGAACTTGGAGCAACTTTAATTGCCCATATACCAAGGTTGGAGTGGCAGAGTTTCATAAAAACTGGTGCAAAAAATTCACCATCAAAGGACAATATAATTTTTTACTATAAAAAGTAAATGCAATCATATCAGAGGCCATTTTAAAAACAAATTAAAAATAAATCTATATACACACAAACTGTATATACACGTACGCAACCACAACCACATTCACACACACAAACATATATATGCTACAAATAAAATACAACTTTAAAACCTACAATCACTTCGCAGCCAGGTAAGGATGAGGTTATGTAAGCACGGAGTGTCACCTTGCGAACTAGGACCAACAGGTGGACGCACTGGAGTTTAGAAAGAATTGTTAAACCAAATTGGAACACAATGACCTAGAGACCGGGACTTACATGACACAATATATTTATCTGACTATAGTTAGTGCATTAACCCTTAAATGGGATGTTTGGCTTAAAAAAAAAACATTTTTGAACATACTATTAAGGCACAACGAGTTAATAGAAGGTGTTTGCACATTGTGCTTCCCTGCATCTATTAACCTGGATGAAGAGTGGCTACAACGATTGTGTTTTTGCCCTGGAGGACTCAATATTGCATAAAACAGTGCACAGATTTCAGAGAACTGTGCAATTCTTTAGTCCACTGTGATGGAGCTACAAGAGAAATAAGTAGTTTCTGCTGACTTTGCTTGCTGATTAGTGCTGGATCCTGAGGGTCCCAGCCAGAGGATTATCTGTGATCAGCTTATAGATGGAGAACCTTGGTTTAGAAAATTCATTCACTATTAGGACATGTTGGCCTAATAGAAGGAGAGCAGATCCCATATTCAGGACCCTCCAGGGTGGAAACTAGTAAGAAAAAGCATATTGTTCTCTGGGGGAGATGACGAGTCCAGCCAGTTAGTTTAGGTAAGAATTGTGTAATACTTCTTTTCTCCTGTGGTGGTGCTGCAGGGAAACAGAAATTTATTTTTTTTACTAAAATCTTCCACCTATCACAGCCAGATACTGAATTCCCCAGTAGACAAGTGTTGAGACTCATGTCAGGTGACCTATCTAACAAAAAAAGAGATTTTCCAAAGTGGAAAAATCCTTGATGCACCATTACACGTTTGCTTAGTATTTCCATCTGCATGATCAATCAATAAAATTAAAAAAAATAAATAGAAAAAAATAAATACTACTACTAATAATAAACATGCAATGCATATCAAGGTAAAATAGGAAAATGTAATAATGCAAAAAGCATACTGGCTAATTTATTGCATACCATAAAATGGCATCAAACTGGCTCCATACAACCAAAGAGCTCCAAACATAATAAGGTGATGTGAATGAATTTCTACAGGAGAAAAGAGTGAATACGCATCTGTTCTTGATGGCATTCACCCAAGAGTTCTTAAGGAGCTTAGTTAAATCATCACTAGACTTTACACGTAATCTTCAAGGTTTCTTTTCCTAGTAGTTTTGTGCCATGTGTTTGGCATGTAGCAGATGCGGTAACTTTATGTAAGCCTGTAGTCATAGCCAAAGAATTAAACACAAATAAGATTTAGGTCAATAGGGCAAAAATCACTTGGCTTATTTATCAGCTAATAAACTCTTAAATTCTTTTTTATATAGGATCTGAATAAGTTTTTCAGATGTGTGCAATAACTTTGCTTAGAATGTTGGCACTCTTAGATGTTTGGGTGTACCCTAAAATGGATTGTCCGGTGAATTATCTACAGAATTGGTAGTAACTTACTGATCATGGAGATACAGTCGCTAAGACCCTCACAGATCAGGAGAACATGGAACTTTTTTCCCCATTAGAATGGAGACGACAGTGCACTTTTGAGACTTGCTCTTCATTAGTTCCCTATGCGCCTGAATGGTTATGCACTTGGCTTTTTCCAGAAGCCAAATAGAGAAGGAATGGAGCGGCGGTTGGGCATCTAACCTGCTGCTCCATTTTATAATGGAAATTAAAGTTTGCCATCAGAGATGAAAATTTCCCTGATCTGCCTATCGGTGTGAGTCACGGAGGTGGGACACCCAATGATTAGAAAGTCATCACCAAACCGATAGGTGAAAACTTACTCTAACTGAACAGCCCTTATAGGAATTTGTTCACATGTAATTTTTTGTGGCATTCAAAAGAAGAATTTTCAAGGGGAAATCTATTTAAGAAATGCACCTTTTATGGGGCATTTTGGGAAATTTTCTCCAATGTTTCCGAAAACAGTTTTGAAGGGTATGACAAAACAGCATTTAATCTTAAAGGGTACCTGTCACCCCCAAAATCGATGGTGAGGTAAGCTCACCATCATCAGGGGCTTATCTACAGCATTCTGTAATGCTGCAGATAAGCCGCCGATGTTACCTGAAAGAGGGGAAAAAGACGTTAGATTATACTCACCCAGGGACGGTCCCGCTCCGATGGGCGTCTCAGGTCCGGTACAGCGCCTCCCATCTTCATTCCATGACGTCCTCTTCTGATCTTCATGCTGTGGCTCCGGCACAGGCGTACTTTGTCTGCCCTGTTGAGAGCAGAGCAAAGTACTGCAGTGCGCAGGCGCCGGAAAGGTCAGAGAGGCCCGGCGCCTGCGCACTGCAGTACTTTGCTCTGCCCTCAACAGGGCAGACAAAGTACGCCTGCGCCGGAGCGGCGGCATAAAGACCAGAAGAGGGCGTCATGGAATGAAGATAGGAGGCGCTGGAGTGGACCTGAGACACCCATTTGACCGGACCGCAGCGGGACCGCCCCAGGGTGAGTATAATCTAACCTCTTTTTCTCCTCTTTCAGGTAACATCGGGGGCTTATCTACAGCATTCCAGAATGCTGTAGATAAGCCCCTGATGCCGGTGAGCTTACCTCACCATCGATTTTGGGGGTGACAGGTTCCCTTTAATTATCCAGACATCTATTTTCAGTAAACCATGAGGAATAGACTTTTATCTTAATGCTGACTTTTGAATTTATGTGTTTTTTCTTTGGTTGGTCAAGAAACACAGACTATTGTTTGTATGAGCCTTTAACGTTGACTTTAAAACTGATGTTTGTTGCAACTTATTATCTGTTTTCTTGAATGACAGGGATGCAGGGTAATTGAACAATAGATGTTTGTTAATACACATCGTATCAGAACAGGTAGTTTGCCGACCTGCGAAACAGAGAAGGACAAACTATGAAGATTGATTAAATACTCAAACAATGAGAGTTAAACTCATCCCACCTCCTCTCTGACCTGTGTATGATGACCTGAGCCATAGATGTGGGTATAAAAAGGGATTTCCATCGTTCTGCAAGGATAATCAAGTGACTTGACAGAACAACAGTCAGAACCTCATGCCTCCATAATGGAATACTCTATCAGGACAACATGGCTCCATCAAGAGGGACACAGATTTGACTTTCTACATGATGTCAGCTTAGGGGACCACGGTTCCAGGTGGAAGAAAACAGATCTATGCTCTATTGAATATCACTGAATCCATGGATACGTTTGGGGAAGCAAGGATTGTGACCCTCCGGTCACCTGTCACCATGGAGATGTTTGGGAAAACTAGATTGGGACTATCTGGTCACCTGACCCCCATGGCTACATTAAAATATACTAGGTTGGGACCATTCAGTCACCTGGCCATGTGCCTCAATGGACTGTCAGCTTCCTAAGCTTGTTGTTACCTCCACTCTGTGAGTGCCCACCAAAAGGAGGGAGCAACAAGTGGGGCTAGTCAGCCCTGGAAGCCCTGCAGTCACAGCTGTTTTAATCCTGGTGAGTCAGTGGAAGGGTGAGACTCAAAAATTTTGCACCATGTTGGGTACTTTGCTGGGACTGTTTTTATATGTTATTGTCTGTTTGATGGTGGTTCTACAAAGTATTGCTATTTTGGTTTTACCATTACCCTGTGTTGTGTGAGTAGTATTGATGCCATGGTAAAAAGGAGAGTGGGCGGTAAGTGAAATGCGCTCTAGTCCATGTTGTCTTGGATCAGTATATGAGAGCACCTGCTGACTCCCCCCCCCACCCGTATCTCAACAAAGGGTTTTGGAATTGTTTTTTACCTAAACCTTTATTTTTTCAGTCTTTTGATTGGACAGTACCAAGTTCTTAGAAGATTCCACTTCAGACAAGTGACATCAACTTTTGCTTTCCACCAGGTGTTCTTCATAACCTCTTTAGGCAAAAAAAAAATGCTCAAAAGACTCCTCATAAACAGCAAAGTGGTAGAGGAAGAGTTTTCCCTGTATTATTAATGAGGTTTCTGAGAATGTATTCTCTCCGAAAGACTCTTAAAAATTTGGTGTTAATATAGTCTAAACAAAGAGTTTCTCCTCTTAAGACAGTCCCTTCTTATTAGAATAACTTTTTAGACTATGCTGTTCACAAACTATCCTTCTGATGAGACCCATGATGATCAGCTGTGACCTGTGGGGAACTTGGCAGTAAGTATTCAATTAACCTGCAGCACCATCACAGGAGAAATTAATTATTACACAGAGCTCATTCATATCAATGGGTAGTCTGTGAAATGCAGAACACGATGGCTGCTCCAAAGCAAGAAATACTCTTTGTAACTGTTCTCAACTCTGGTCAAGAGTTATTGGTCCTGACTCCTGAACAGAGGAAATCCACAAGAAATAAAATAATTTTGTAACTGAAAATGGGAACAATGCCTTTTAACTCCATCACCCCTTCTTCCCAGAGCCAAAACTTTTTTATTTTTACGTCAATATGGCCGTGTGAGGGCTTGTTTTTACCATTGATTTTACCACATAGTGTACTGGAAAATGAGAAAAAATTCCAGGTGATGTGAAATTACAAAAAAAAGTGAAATTTCACAATTGCTTTCTTTTTTTTTTTTTTTTACCATATTCACTAAATGCTAAAACTGACCTGCCACTATGATTCTCCAGGACATTTTGAGTTGGCAGACAGCAAACATGTATAGGTTCTTTTTTATTTCATGGTAAAAAAAAAACAAGGTTTGTTTAAAAAAAAAAAAAAAAAATGGCGCCATTTTACGAGATCTGTAGCATCTCCATTTTTGGGGATCTGGGGCTGGGTGAGGACTTATTTTTTGAGTGCCGAGCAAAAAGAGAGTGATTTGAACTTTTATTTTTTTGTTTTAACAATTTTAAAAACTTAATTTTACACCTTTTACTTGCTTGAATAGTTTCCTTAGGAGACTTGAATCTGCTCTCTTCTGATCACTTGTGCTACACACAGCAGGGCTTATGCTATGTATAGCATAAATGCTCATCTGCTATGAACATCGGACATGAGGCGGCGCATATAGAAGATCGTCAATGACAACCATGAGGCTCTCCTGCAGTCTCATGTCGGAAGAGCGTCACTACCTTCGCCTGTCACATGACTGCAGGGCACTGATACTGACGCGCTTCAGGCTCGTTCATGTTAAATGCCGCTGTCAGGGATTGAAAGCGGCATTTAACGTGTTAACAGCCACAGGTGGACTGCGATTCCACCTGTTGCTGTTAGGGGCACATGACAGCTAATGAGCAGTCATGTGCCGGAAAACAAGTGTGCTCAGCGTCGGTGCCCGCATCAAAGGGAAGACTCGGCATATATATGTTGTGGTTAAACATGCACTATAAAAGGACAGGTTGAGTGCATCCTACTTTTCTCAGCCTTCTTCACTTCTAGTACATAGCAAGTGGATAAGGAAGGACTCACACTGCATTAGATGGACTTACACTGAATTGGATGGATTCACAGTACATTGCAGAAGCTAACACTTTGGAGGGACTCAAATTGCATTGAGGAGATTAACATCATGTTGGAGGGACTCACACAGCATTGGAGGGACCCACATCGCTTTAGAGGAACTCACACCACATTAGAGGGACTCACACTGCATTGGAGGGACTCACACTGCATTGGAGGCACTCGACACTACAATGGAGCAACTAACACTGCATTGGAGGGACTCACATTGCATTGGGCAGACTCACATCACATTGAAGGGACTCATAAAACATTGGGGGGACCCACACCGCTTTAGAGGAACTCACATTGCATTGACAGGACTAACATCGCATTTGAGAGATTCACACTGCATTGGAGGGGCTCACACTGAATTGCTGCATTGGAGGGGCTCACACTGAATTGCTGCATTGGAGGGACTCACACTGCTATGTATTGATTCACACTGCATAGGAGGGATTCACACTGCATTGTAGGGACTGACAATGCATAAGAGAAACTCACACTACATTGAAGAAACTAATGCTTCCTTGGAGGGACTCAAACCACATTGGAGGGACTCACACCGCATTTGAGGTACTCACACCGCATTGGAGGGACTCACACCGCATTGGAGGGACTCACACCACATTGGAGGGACTCACACCACATTGGAGGGACTCACACCGCATTGCAGGGACTCACACCGCACTGGAGGGACTCAAATCGCACTGGAGGGACTCACACCACATTGGAGGGACTCACATCGCACTGGAGGGACTCACGTCGCATTGGAGGGACTCACACCACATTGGAGGGACTCATACCACATTGGAGGGACTCACACCGCATTGGAGTGACTCACACCGCATTGCAGGGACTCACACCGCATTGGAGGGACTCACACTGTACGGGAGGGACGCACATCGCACTGGAGGGACGCACACCGCATTGGAGGGACTCACACCACATTGGAGAGACTCACATCGCACTGGAGGGACTCACATCACATTGGAAGGACTCACACTGTACTGGCTTCTGAGAAGCTTGCTGCAGCAGAAACCTGCTCTCACAATTCAGAGGGCACTGAACAAGATCATCAGCGGCAAATGAACCTAGACACACAACAATTCCCACTGGGCTTACAGGACCTATGATGATATAGCTTGACATATTTTGACAAGCCAAAGATGGAACAGAGAAAAAGTACACAAAGAAATTAGTTCTGAAAGTCAACATATATTTTCGTCAACCAATCCTTAGCCAAAAAAGATAGTTCCAAACTTTTTGCAATCTAATTCCTTTTGATAGTCCCTTCCATATGGTGTACAATACAGTGCTCAATTTTTCTTTACACAGGTGTGAGATTTCAGTATGTGATTTAGGGTGTGTATTTATGGTCCCCCAGTCAACAGTATCGGCTGGCCATGCTTGATGCAGTATTGCACTATTATTTTTATTTTCTCTTACTATTTTAGGTTTGTCTGCTGATTAAAAACCCTAAAATATGATATTTTCACTGACATGGAGGTGAATTGCCTGCTAAACCTATCTTGGTGTGTCACTGGCACAGAATATAGACTGAAAAACAATTCAGAGCCTGACACATTTGTAGTTACCTACATGGTGCACTTCTGTAAAAAAAAAAAGAAAACTTTTTATTATTCTGAAGTCAATGGAAGTAGTGAACACATTTATGGGTTTTTTGTTATTTCTGATTCTTCAGGTCTACAACTTGTTTTTGTTAAAAAAATGGCCATCGGTTTATCAAATTAATCACTCACGAGTCTAGAGATGACCCAACTTATCTGACCTCACGTGTCAAAAATCATTGTTTGCATCCAGTCTAAGTTATATCTGTGTTAGTATGAAAACTAGAAGTTTGTAAGCCACACTGTTTCGCCTTATGTAGTGTATGAGATGGAGTAGAGACTTTTTGAGGCT